>NC_012874.2:33969003-34269003 GCF_000003195.3 Sorghum bicolor | reverse complement strand
AATTGTTACCTTGATAATTACCTGAGTAGTTAGGCCTCTGTTGATTCCAACCTTGATTTTGTTGAGGACGGTTGTAGTAGTTGTTGTTGTTATTGATGTAGTTCACATCCTCAAGTATCTCAGGGCAGTGGTTGCCTGAGTGTCCAGTGTCTCCACACTCCTCACAAGTCATGTGAGAGTCGTAGATGTGCATAACTTCTTTCTTGTCTCCAGCTTTATCGTCGAGCTTCTTTATGAGCAGGTCTAGCTTTGCAGACAGCATGTCTACCTCCTTCAGCTGATGCATACCTCCACCTCTCTTGCGTGTCTGGGTCCTCTCTTCATTCCAGCTTTGATTGGACGCCATCTTCTCCACAAGAGCTGTGGCTTATGGTATAGTAAGTGATAAGAATGCTCCTCCAGCTGCAGCATCCATGGTTTCTCGAGCACTGTTGCCGAGCCCAAGATAAAATGTCTGCATCAATAGCCAACTCTCCATTCCATGATGGGGACATTCTAGGATGTAGTCTTGAAAGCGCTCCCATGCTTCTGGAACAGATTCATCATTTTGTTGCTGAAAACTTGTAATCTTCCCACGGAGAGCATTGGTCTTGCCCATGGGAAAGAACTTTGCCAGGAAGTTTGTTGAGCAGAGTGCCCACATAGTATTCTTCTCCTTTGTAGCGTAGAACCACTGCTTCGCTCTTCCTAACAGTGAGAATGGGAAGAGGCGAAGTAGTATAGCATCTTTGGGAACTCCTGATATGGTGAATGTGTTGCAAATCTTCAGGAAGTGTTGTAAATGAGCACTAGCATCTTCGTGTGCCTTCCCACAGAACTGGTTGGATTGCACCATGTTGATAAGTCCAGGCTTGAGCTCAAAGTTGCCATCGATCTCTGCAGCAGGTCCAGTGCGGATGTTGTCCGTAGTGGGAGCTGAGAACTTGCGGATTGATTTGTTCGCCATGGCTTCAAACTCTGAAGACAAGTTCCGGTGATCTTCTTGATTGGATGAAGCTTCTTGCTGAAGTGTTGATGATTTCTTCTTGAGCTTGGCTCTCGTATTCTTGAATAATGCTTTGGGATTGTCAACAAAATTTCCTGGAAGATGTCTTCTATTCATACATTCCCCTGCATAAGATGAAATAGGAAAATATCGGGGTAAAACTGTATGAGAGAATAGATAAGCTCAATCATATTAGTGATGCGAATGATAACTCAAAATCTTTTATTCCATTCCTGATTAGTAATCAACCTTCCCCGGCAACGGCGCCAAAAATGCTTGTTGGGTATTCTTAACATCATTACCAAAAGTAGACGAAGTTCTCTAAATCTAGTAACGGTGCCAAAAATGCCAAACCTATCCCTCACACCACTTAAGCCAAGTTGTCATCCCCAGCATGATATAAGAGACGCGGTATTGAAATATGCAATTGCTCTTCTAAATAAATAATGAATGGGATCTGCAAGCGCACAGATTAATACCGATGTAGCATTTTAACCGGGAAGTATTCCAGGTATCGTTATTTATATTTTTACCACTGGGAAGGGATTAGCAATCATCAATATTGATTACAGAATAGAATATGAGATTGAGCATCTATCATTGCATGTATAATTGAGAACATTATATCTAACTCATCATACAAGGATAAGTGTCACATAAAAGATATATGAAATAATAATAGTGACAAGGATAACTAATCTGATCTAGCCACATAATAAATATGATAAGCACCTCAATTAGATACTCTAGAAAGTCATTAGCATGGTATTAGAACGAACTACAAGAATATTCCCTAAGTTATTCTCAACTATATAGTCTAGCATATCATAGTTAGTGCAAGCATACTTAGCAATCATTGCGAGACAAGACTACGCCCATGCATAGTGATATTAGCAAGGAATATGAGAAACATAGCAATCACTCCCCTGTAATAATGTTGCTCTGCCAGCCCAATACAGGAGAGGGGGACTATATAAGAATCAATGAAGCTGTCACTATCACGAACCACCCCACGATCTGGCATATTGGGTACAATCGCAGATAAATACGGTATAAGCACCACGCCTACACAATATCTATCATTTACCCATGGATCCGATGGATAAACGCTATACGATCCTAAGCATGTATATAGATCGAATCTAACTAAGCCAAGTACATAACTATGATAAACTAAGAACAATATAATCTTGAATATAAGCAAGTAGAACAAAGTCATAAGCAATATATTGAAGTAGAACAAAGTCATATTCATAATATTGAAGAACAAAGATAATTAGAAAGCAATTAGAAGCACAATTAGAGAATTACCAAGAATCCTCTTGACAGATCCAGAAACCAATCGAAGATTGACTCCTTCTAGTTCTAATCCTATGTAGCTATGCTAATCTAGATATCTAATTGATGTGGTGGCTCTAATCTTGATCAGAGGCTTCTTCTCCCTTGATGGAACAATGAATTAGGGTTGAGAGGCTCTCTCCTCCAGGGGCCAGGGGGTCTGGTTTTATAGTCCCTTCAAGTGAATATGGGCCGTTGGATCAAACCGACATAGATTGTATGGTTTAGATTCATCCTTTAGGTCGGTGGAGATCTCCCGCGAAGCAGAGTCCTGATTGGACTCCTGGAGAGGGCGGGCGCCCTGCCTCTGGCCCCGTTTCGCCTCCGCTTCGGTCTCGTGGCTTCTGGAGTCTTCTAGATGTAAGATAATTGCACAGCACGTTAATATCTTTACGTAATCCCGACGTGTGGGCCTTTCTTCCGTATTTCCTGATAACCCCCTGCAGAAATAGACAAACACCAAAACTCATGGAATTCTGTCAGATAAAACCCTAAGTCTAGATGTTGATTTCATTTGGATCCTTTTCTTTATTTATTTGATAATTAAATTTGATACTTAAGGACCGTCAACAATGTGATGTTCTTCTTGGCGCCACTTGAGGGGTTGATTGGGGAGCATCAACATCTTGTGCTTGTGCCACCGCTTGCTCATGAGTGACTTGAGTGTCTTCATGAGCATCTCTCACATCCTTGTCTTCATCTTGTGGTACATGTGAGGTGGATGGTGGCTCAATGACTTGCACATCATCATCATCTTCTTTTGGCTTGATGTCTCCCACCGGCATATTCTTCATTGCATCCCTCAATGGTTCACCACCTACATCATCAAGATTATCACTTGCTCCTTGGGAGCCATTAGTTTCATCAAATTCAACATCAAATGTTTCTTCAACCATGTTTGTGGCATGGTTAAAGACCCTATATGCCTTGGACTTTGATTAATAGCCAACCAAGTAGCCAATGTCACATCTTCTTTGGTGTGGTGTGTATGTTGAGGAGAACTCATGCTTGATTCCCACTTCATCACAATACTCTTCAATGTTGGTGCTGTCAAACTCTTTGCCATTGTCACTTCTAATTTTCTTGATCTTGACATCAAATTGATTTTGAGCATTCTTTGCAAACTTCTTGAATATAGATGCAACTTAGGTCTTGTCTTGCAAGAAGAATGTCTAAGTGTACCGAGAGAAATCATCAACTATGACCAAGCAATATTTGTTGCCTCCAAGACTAGCATATGTTGTTGGTCCAAATAAATCCATGTGAAGTAGCTCAAGAACTCTTGAAGTAGAGAGATAGGCCTTGGTAGGATGAGTGTTTGCAACTTGCTTGCCCGCTTGACATGCACTACAAAGCTTGTCCTTTTCAAATGTCACATCCTTCAAGCCTCTAATCAATTCTATCTTCATCAACTTCTTGAGTGTGCCCATTCCAACATGTGCTAACCTTCTATGCCACAACCAACCAAGTGAAGTCTTGGTGAATAAGCAAGCCTTTACATCAACTTCTTCGGATGAGAAATCAACTACATATAAGTTGTTGTGCCGGAAGCCTTTGAATATCACTTCATTGTCATCTTCCTTGGTCACAATTACTTCTTTCTTCTTGAATAAGCATTCAAATCCAACATCACAAAGTTGTCCAACCGAGAGCAAATTGAAACTCAAAGATTGCACATAGAGCACATTGGTGATGGAGTTGTCATTTGAAATAGCAACCTTTCCTAATCCCTTGACCTTGCCTTTTTAATTGTCACCAAATGTGATCTTCTCTTGGTTGTCAACATCTTCATCAAGAGAGGTGAACATCCGGGGATCTCCGGTCGTATGTTGAGTGCAACCACTATCAATTACCCAATGTGATCCACCGGTCTTGTAGTTCACCTACACACAAGAGATCAAGCTTGAGATTTAGGGACCCACATTTGCTTACGGCCCTTGACCTTGTCTACTAGTTGCTTTGGCACCCAAATATTCTTTGGCCTTTGCTTGTTGGGCGGCCCCATGAAGCTAACCTTGACCTTGCCACTCTTGTCTTTCCTTACAATGTAGTGAGCATTGAAGGCAAATGATCTTGCATGCTTGGGCAAGGGTGGTGGTAGTGGTGCCTTACACTCATGAGCAAAGTGTCCTTCTTGACCACACTCAAAGTATCTCTTTGGCTTTGGCTTGCTTGGTTGATCATGAGTGGCTAGTGACTTGATGAGCTTTGTTTGATGAGCCTTGTAGCCAATCCCACTCTTGTCCATCTTCATGACGGTGTTCATGAAAAGTTCACTTTGAAGGTCCTTTCCTTTTGTGAACTTAGCTAACCCCATGGTTAGATGTTCCTTCTCTTTCTTAAGCTTGTTGTTCTCTTGAGTTAGCTTCTTGATGATTGGGTCATTGTTGCTAGCTAACTCATCCAAGATGAATGTCTCATCTTCTTCTTGCTTGTCATACATCAAACCAAGCTTGAGATATTGATTTTCTTCATTGAGTAACTTGTTCTCATATGCAAGCTTCTTATCTTGATCAAGTGACTCAATCACAATGGTCTTGTGCTTGGCTTGGTCTTGCAACTCTTTCTTGAGCATGACAATTTCATCCTTGAGCTTGATAGTGTCCTCATAGCTCTCGGCCACTACCACTTTCTTGCCCTTGCAATCAACACATTTGCTTGTGCTCTCCACAAGTAAGTCATCACAAGATGTGGCTACATCAAGCTTAGCAACATGGTTAGTAGCAACATGTGTTTCATCAATTGCAAGTTCATATGCTATCTCAAGGTTGTCATAGTTTGCTTTTAGTGTTGTTAGCTCTTCTTTCATTGCTCTATATTTAGTGATAAGCTCATCATGAACACTCTCAAGTTTATCATGTTTTTCTTTGAGCTCATCACTAGATTTAAGCTTTGCTAGAAGTGTTTCATTTTCAAGTTCAAGCTTTTCATTTTCACATCTAGATTTTCTTATGACTTTTGTGTACTTGTTAAGCAATTTTACAAGTTCATCATAAGAAGGTGATTCGTATTCACTATCACTTTCACTACTCTCATCCTCACTTTGTACCTTCCGGTCACCCTTAGCCATGAGGCATAGGTGTGTAGAGGATGTAGTTGGTGGTGAAGATGATGGTGATGGAGCATCGATGGCAATGGCGGCAACCTTCTCATCATCACTCTCATTGCTGGAAGAGTCACCACTTGAGCTCTCAATGTCGGTGAGCCAATCACCAACAATGTAAGCCTTGCCATTCTTCTTCTTGTAGTGCTCCTTCTTCTTGCCACCTTTCTTCTTGTATTGCTTCTTGTCATTCTTGTCATCATCACTTGAGTCATCTTGCTCTTTGTTCTTCTTCTTGTATTTGTCCTTCTTGGGCTTTGGACATTGATGAGCAAGATGGCCAAGCTCACCACAATTGTAGCAATCCATCTCGAAGATGGGCTTTCTCTTGCTACTTGTGAAGAACTTCTTCTTCTTGGAGTCAAAGTTGACTCCATTCTTGTTGAGCTTCTTCAACATCTTTGTGGTTCTTCTCACCATGAGGGCAATATATGCATCATCATCACTTGAAGTTGATGACTCAACTTCAATCTTCTTGGCCTTTCCCTTGTGAGAAGCTTTGAGCGAGGGCCAAGTCCTTCTTCTCCTTCTTGGCCGATGAGGAGCCATCTTGGGGATTCATGTGCATGTACATCTCATGAGCATTGATCTTCCCCAATATGGCGGTTGGTGTAGCGGTGGAGAGATCGCCTTGGTGATGCACCGTTACTATGTGCCCTTATTTCTCAATAGGAAGCACACATAGTATCTTCCTTGTGACATCCACCGCACTCATTTGAGTGAGCCCAAGTCCATTGAGCTCCTCTACAATAACATTCAAGCGAGAATACATTTCATTAGCCTAAATAATGAGCACTAGGCTCCGATACCAATTGAAAGGATCAAGATGCCCAAGAGGGGGGGTGAATTGGGATTCTCTAAAAATTTAAGCAACCTATAAGCTCCAATTCAACCCCTTGTGCCTAAGGTGACCTAGAGAGCTACTGGATAAAAGTTTTGCAACCTAGTTCTAATCCTATTCTAGCAAGGCAATTATAAGAATGTAAAAGCACAAAGTAAAAGCTAGAATGTAAAGGAGTAGTGGAAGAAAGTGCTCGGCGATGTTTTCCCGAGGTATCGGAGAGTCGCCACTCTCCACTAGTCCTCGTTGGAGCACCCGCGCAAGGGTCTTGCTCCCCCTTGGTCCGCGCAAGGACCAAGTGCTCTCTACGGGCTGATTCTTCGACACTCCGTCGCGGTGAATCGCCCAAAACTGCTCACAAGCTTGACACGAGCCACCCACAAGAACTCCAGGCGGTCTTCGTGCCTCCAATCACCACCGAACCATCTAGGTGATGGCGATCACCAAGAGTAACAAGCAAAGAACTCTCACTTGACCCAAACAAGGCTCTAGAGAGTGGTGGATGCACACTTGACTCTTGGAGTTCACTAGAGAAGGATTCTCTCAAGAAATCATTCAAATCTCAATCCTCTCTAGGCTCTTGCTACTCTCTTGCTCCACAACAAGTTTCTCAGATGTTCAAATGGGCAAGAAACCTCTCATGGACGAGGTGGAGGAGTATAAATACTCCCCACGAAGTCCAAAGGTCATCCAACCGTTTTCCACTGAAAACGGGGTCACCGGACGCTCTTTATGTTGCACCAGACGCACTGCACCGAACGTCCGGTGCTCCATAATGGCTAACTGTACCTGTGTCTGACAGGTCACCGGACGCTAACTCTCAGCTTCCGGTGGCACCGTCCGGTGCTCGGTGGAGTTTTACACACTCCCTGAGTATGGGACCGGACGCTACCCGTAGCGTCCGGTGCTCGGGGCAGGTTTACAACCTCCCTGGGTGTGGGACCGGACGCTGCCCGGTGAGTCCGGTGCCAGCGTCTGGTGCCTAACCCTAAGCACCGAGAACTCCCATCAGCTAAGGACCACACCGGACGCACTCACAGAGCGTCCGGTGCAGCGTCCAGTGCCCCCTTGGGCACCCTAACTTCGTCGAAATGCGATCGCTCCAAAGTGAAGTTGGTTCCTCTCGATCTAAGGACTATCTCTGAGCTGCCTAGTGCTAGGTTTACCATGTGTGCACCACACCTAAACCTAAAGCCTTGCCTAAGTCAAGCTACTAGATCAAAGGCCCTCTTAATAGTACCCTTCTTCACCATATGGCACTTAGACCTAGTCTAGTCTTGACGATGTCCATCCATCCTTTGAAAACCGAAACAATTTCCACTATTAAGTAGGCATGAACGTCCATGTCCATCGAGTACCTATTACCATGACCTTACCTATGACTTTGCCTCTACAAAACACACGTTAGTCATAGTAATCAACATTGTCATTAATCACCGAAATCACTAGGGGCCTAGATGCTCTTTCACCCCACAAGGGTCGATCAGGTTCTTTCTCGTCTTGTTGTTACGTCCCTCATTCATCCTTTCGCTTGGAGGAGGGGTGGGTAGCGCCGTACTACCCTTGATGGGCGAATACCGACGTTCCCCGGGAGCTGCAAGCGGGTAAATCCAAGTGGATGTCCGAGCCCCATTCGATAGGGTCGGCTAGTGGACTTATGGGCACATCTCAAAATACCCGAGGGCAGTCATGGTGGATGTCGGAACCGTTCGCTAGGTTCCGAGGGCTCGGTGCCTCCCTCGATGGGATCCCACTCGCGTGACACCCGCATGGGTCTTGGATACGACTGGCAAAGATGCGCCGACCCCTTGAGGGGCTCGGACCATGGCCTCTATTGTGCTCATCTTCAGTCATCCCTTGCTCGATTATCCTGAGGCGACTGTTCGAATCCGCTTTGCAGGTCAGTCTCGCAACCTCTGGAACGTAGGTGGCCGTGGCCTAGGGATTTTTAACTTGAAAGGTTTTCAGATTTGATTATAGTGTTGGGGTCAGGCGAGACGGAATCTGCGCCCGACGGAAACCGCCTTGCAATTTTTGCTCGGGGTTAGCGGGGGGTCGGGCGAGACGGAATCTGCGCCCGACGGAGACCGCCCTGTGACTTTGGTCAGCAGGGGGTCGAGCGCCGCTTGCTCTGAGAAGGAACCACCCTGACATATCTTTTTAGGGCGCTCCTTTTGAGGCGCCGCGCGTGGGGAGTCGAAACGGCTGTGCCGTTGTGCCCTCACCAGACGCGACGTTTCACCTGCGAAATTAATGCGCGCGTGCGGCGGGCGTGAAAATTGGAGGGAGTGGGCGTTTCGAATTTTTCACCTGGTGAGGGAGCGGGCGACGGTTGCTCTTTTCCCCTCGATCTTCTGTGCAGGTGGTGTGGCCGTGGTGCGCTCCTTCTATAAAAGTAGCCGCGGGGGGATTGGTTTCCTTCCTCTCGCTCTTGCGCAAAAAAGCTCTTGCCTTCTGCTCTTCTTCTTGCTGTCGTCTTCATTACTCCACCCCACGAACGCCCCACACCGCTCGCAGCCATGGCCGGCGACGATGTGTGGCCCCCTAGCAATGTGACTAGGTCCGCGCTGGATGCGCGCATGAAGGCCGGGCTCCTCCGCCCCATCACGGATGCCGGGTTGCCGGAGTGGATCGCTCCCTTGGCAAACGACAGGGAGCCAAACCCGCCTCCGGGCTATGTGGTTTGCTCCTATCGTTCCTAGACCGGGGGTTCGGAACTCCGGTCGGTCGTCTCATCCGGGCGATTCTGCATTATTACGAGGTGGAGCTGCACAACCTCAACCCCAACTCGGTGATGCAGGCGGCCGTCTTCGCCATGGTGTGCGAGGGGTTCCTGGGGGTTCTGAAAGGTCCTTGTTTGGTTTTGGTAATTGAGTGACAACTTAGGTGGACTAATAGTGTTTATGTGAGATACATAGGAGACTAGTCCACAGGTGATTATATGATGATGGAGGAGCTCATTACATATGAGACATGACATGGAGTCATGTGACCAAGGTGGAGAAGATCAAGATGAGGCTTCGCTTGATGGACCAGTTGCAAGAGTGAAGGGCAAGTCGGAGGCTTTGAAGCGAGGGACCGTGTGTGACGGTGAAGCTTGAGCAAGACTTGGCGCCGATGGACCGAGGCAACGGTGAAGAGCAAGTGAGGTCAAGATCGATGAACCAATACGGTCACGTGATGATATGAAGTGGATCATATCATTTGGTGATTGGTTGGTGCATGTGTTGCATCAACATTAGAGGAGATGGAATGGAATGCGCAAGGCAAAGGTATAACCTAGGGCATTTCCATTTCACCGGTCATAGGTGTGTAGAGAAGTTTATGACCGGATTTAGGATAGATGGTCGTACTATCAAGAGGGGCAAACTTGTTTGCATATCGGTCATCTAGTGCCACTTGAGCAATCTAACTTTGCATACGTGTTAGGATCGAGTGGCGTGGCAAGTTTGAGAGGCTAACTCCTTTGGAAAAATGTTTGTGAAAAGCTAACACTCTTGCACTTTGGTGGTGGACACTTGTTGGTGTTAGCACTTTTGCAAAGGAGGTGGAGTTCCTAGGGTTGAGAGGGGTGTGGGTTCCTCTCTAAGAAACACTCACCGGACGCTCTGCGCGGAGGCACCGGACGCTGGCCTTTAGCGTCTGGTGTGCTGTTGGGAGTAGCAGAGTGCACCGGACGCACCGGAGAGAGTACGGTGCTCAGCGTCCGGTGTGCGGGCGGTTTGAGACCCTCTCTGCGCATGGGTCCGGTGAGCACCAGACGCTACCGGTGCTTAGCGTCCGGTGACCCGCGAGTTTGCGGAGCTCTCTGCGCATGAGTCCGGTGTGCACCGGACGCGTCCGGTGTGGACTAGACCGGTGGTGCTATGTCAGGCGCGAGCGCGTGGTAGCCGTTGGTGGCAACGGTCGATTTCAAACGGCTAGTGACACGTGGCTGACGCCTGAGCACCGGACGCTGGGAGTTGAGCGTCCGGTGGCTCCCTGTGAGCGTCCGGTGCCCTCGTGTTTTGCCCAGTGCAGGGGCAACGGCTAGTTTAGCCTTTAGGGCTATAAATAGAAGTGGTGGCCAGCCTTGGCCGGTGCTAAGCACCCTTGGGACTTAGTGTCCATGCTTGGGGAGTGCTAGTGAAGCCTCTAACTCACATATGCTTGATAGTGTTCATCTGATTGTGTGAGTGAGCGATTCTAGTGCGTTGCATTGAGATATTGCATCGAGTGGCACTAGGTGTTCGTGTTGCAAGCCGGTGGTGCTTGTTACTCTTGGAGGTTGCCACCTCCTAGACGGCTTTGTGGCTTATGACGCCGTCGAAGCACGCAAGGAGATTGTGCGGTGCTCCGGAGAAGAGATTGTGAGGGGTACGGTGCTCACCCTATGGGGATCGCGAAGAGCAACTCTAGTAGATTGCTTGTGGCTTGGAGGATCCCCATCTTGAGAGTGGATGTGCGGCACCTGCTGAGGGTTTGGCTTTGGAATGCCAATTAGCTCGTGATCCATCAAGTGGGTGTATCGCCACAACGAGGACGTAGCTTGGTGGCAACCAAGTGAACCTCGGTAAAAATCACCGTGTCAACATTGTCTACTCTTCTCGGTGGTTTGCATTCGCTATACACGAGCTTGTACTTATATTCTTTATATACTTGTGCTTGTGTAGTTGCTTTTGTAATTAGTTAAGCTTGTGTAGCTTGCTAGTTACCTTCTTGCTTGTGTAGCTAGAAGTAGTTCCCTTGTGTGGCTAATTCGGTTTGTGTAACCTTGTTAGTCACATTGCTTAGTTTGTGTAGCTAAGTAAGCTGCGCTCTCTAATTTGGCATTAGTTGCCTTGTTATTGAGCTTGCTAGTGAGCTTAGGCTTTGTGCGCTTTGCCTCACTAGTTTGTGTAGGAGCTCCTCCGGTTTGCAAAGTACTAGTTGTATAGGTTTGTGTGACCTTGCTTCTAGAATTGGTTAGGTGAGCTCTTGCTAAGGTAGCACCTTGTTTTCTTGTTTAGGATCTTTTTAAGGTGCTAGAGAACTTAGATAGAGGGGTGTAGTCTTGGCTAGACCGATAGTTTTAATTCCGCATTTGTTTAGAAAGGACTATTCACCCCCCCTCTAGTCCGCCATCTCGACCCTTCAGGTTCCTCCTCACTGGAACCTCTGGTTTCACCTCTTCAAGGCGGATATGTCTGCCCGCTACGAGGGAGGGGAGAAAATCCCCCTGCGGGTCGGTGGTTGCACGCTGCAGCTCCGCCAGCAGCAATCTCACTAGTATATCTGGAGTGCCATGCCCTCGTCGAACTGGGGGTGGCAAAACGGGTGGTTCTACCTCCAAAACGACGGCGGGCTGCTCTCGGCGTATACCGGGAAGAAGGTGACGGAGTGCCCCGTGAAGTGGGCGTGGGGCACCCCAGCGGAGGAGCAAAAGAAGCTCGCCCCCCTTCTTGCGGGGCTCGAGAAGTTGCGCGACGCCAGAGTCACCACGGCCACGGTGGCGACGGCGTTCCATAAGAGGAGCTTGCTCCCGCTGGCGCAGCGGCGGGCATTTATGTTTGAGATGACCCGGGATGTCCCCTGGGTCGGGACAAGAATGTTGGAGGAGCCGGTGTCTATAACACTCCAGGTGTTTGTCACTTGCTAAGTACTAGGTTTGAGCTCAAACTTGACAAGTTCAATGGTAATAAAAAGGTCAAAGTCAATCTATGAAAGTAAGCCCTAACTTGGACTTGGATGATGCACCTTTACTTACATATATGCCCTTTTTGAAAGGTATGCTTGGATGGCGTTAGTGGAACAGTTTCCATGTGTCTCATATCTATCCCAATCTATATTGGTCTCTGGAAAAGTTTGGTGAAGTTTGGAATCAAGAAGTCACATGAAATGATAAGTTATAACCTTGTTGGAATGGCGCTATTAAGGAAATAGAATCATGGGTCATGAACCAAACCTTCCAAACTTGCTCATATGACTCTAGATGAATTATACAACAAAAGTCATGAAGGGTTCATGTTGAGCTTATGTCAAGAAAATGCTTCAATTGGCCTAAAACCCTATTTGGAGCTTTATCACGATACTGCTTTGACCAAAGTGAAAGTTTGACTTCTGTTGGGAGTTATGAGATTTGACCCTAAATAAAAGTTGTAGTTTTGCTTCTGTAAAAGGAACTTCTTTCAAGAGTCAAGAACCATATCAGCTTGCAAATAGATCAAACAGAGGCTCAAAGTTCGAATCAGCTGCTGCTTTTTAGCCCTAAGAAATAATTCTAAGTCCCTGGAAGTACAGCAGTGAGTTAGATCCATCGTGACGTTTTATTATCCAAATTCATATGGTAACTCAATTAGATTCCTTAATATGAGTTGGAGTACTCTTCTTGATGAAAGCAATGGATCAAGTATCATCAAATTTGGAGTTCATTTGGATATCTAAAAGTAGCTCCCAAAACAGCAAATGGTTATTTTATCGCCAAACGGACGTCGACCCGTTGGCATGCCGCGTTCTCGTATTTTTGTAAAGCAACTCCAGTTGGTCCAAGAATAAAAGTTGTGGATAATTGTTTGGAGAAGAGCATACAAAAAGTTGCATCAAGTTTGACATGGTTTGGACTATCAATTCTTGGTTTTGCTAGTCACCGTCAATACGTTGACACTCGTGACTTGGCATCTAATTATCTCCTAATCTGTTAGTCTAATGGCTTTGCATTCTTAATCAAAGTTGGAGAGCAGGCCGAGGTGAGCAAACTTCATTTTTGGTCCAAGGTCCAATTCAGCCCGGAAAAGGCCCAAAATCGCCTCCCGCGCCGGCCACTTCAATGCCCGCCACGTGATCGATGAAATGCCGACGCGTCCTCCATGCAAGCTGGGGGCCCCCACCATAGCTGAGCTCCACTGCTACGTGCCCCTGCCTCCTCAGATGTGGATGAGTAGCGCCGGAGCTCCACCTCTTCTCCCTCTGGCTCATCTCCTCATTCTCCCAGTGCTCTCAAGAAGATGGCCACCATTGCAAGCGAGCAGAGCTTGAGCTCCTGCTGCTGCTGGCTGCAGCCGGCCAAGGCCAAGGCCAGGGCCGGGCGTGGCCATGGCTAGCCGAGGCCAGGCCGCCGGCTGCCTCCCTGCTGCCGCCGGCCACCCTCCAAATCCCGAAGCTGCTCGCCATGTCTCTTCAGTTTCGCTCAGTTTCCTAAGGAGAAAAGAAGAAGGACCTCGGATTAGAATATGAAACAACTCAGGGTTCCAGATGTGAAGCCAAGACTCATATAAATAGTATTTCTAGGCTATGGCGTGATTCATGCAAAATCCAGAGTTCCCGGTGCAAGATCTGTTTTCTTTTCTTTTGTTTTTGAAGATTTCATGGATAAACTTTAGAAATGCATAGTAATTCATAGAAAAGTCGTAAAATAGCAAATGTGGACTTTTTGGAATCCTTATGAAATTATCTATGCACTAGATCTATAATATGGCATGGTTTGGTTTAATGTTTTAGTCGGAAAAATAGATTTATGCAGTTAGGTTTTAATTGCTTGTTATATTTGTCTTTTTCGTAACTGCTGTGTTATTGCCCAAATAAATGTGGAAATATTGTGACATGCTTTTCATATGGTATTTGATGTCTGGCATTTGTTTCATGAATTTAGGATTGACAGATTAAGAGTTATAAAAATAACAAATGCCCTGTGTTGCTTTGCTCCTATTCTGAGTGGATCTGCATGTTTGTATTGTTTGGCTCAGTTAAGTTGTGAATCTTGCCTGGATGAAAATATATAAGTTTTGGTACTTTTTATAATATTTCCAAAAATATAATTAGCACAATTTTTGGTTAAGCACATATTTAGTTATAGTGGTTTAAAGTACTGTTCCAGTTTCTGTCTAAACCCAGACAGGATTGCATTGTTTGTTATGTGAGACCTTGTTAAAGGTAGATTTAGCTTTAGATGTTTATAACAAAGTTGTTCACAATTTTGAAATCTTTCTAGAAAGTACACAACCATAAATTATGGACATGTGAACCTCATGTTATAGCTGTTGAATGTGGCATGACAGATTCTGTCCATGTTTTGGACAGAGATGTCTTTATTAGATTAATTGACCTTGTTAACTCTAGATTCATATTTAGATGATAATAAGAAAGTTGTAGGTAACTTTATAAGCTTTCCAAAAATATAAGAATCATGTTTTCTGGAGGTCTACAACTCAAGTTATGCTGCTTTGAATTGCCAATCAATTTTCTCTGTGTAATTGTACCTCTACTGTTTGGCAGCATGAGCAGTTTTATTTATGCAACTAATTCCATGATATAAATGATGTTTGCTGTGCAAATTGTCTATATAAAAGATGTATATAATTTATTAATATATCTTGTGGTAAAGTTTCATATCATTTGGCTAAGTGGTTTGTGAGTTACAGTAGTATGAATTTCATCCTTTGAAATGCTTGCTCTCTGGAAGTTCCTGGACCAGATTATATGGTCATGCATGTTTGACTTGGTTAACTTGTTAATCATACTGAGATGATTAAAGATGAATTGTATATAATTTTATAATCTTTCCAGAATGTCCTATTGCATAGTTTTTGGAGTTGTGTAACTCCAGTTATGATTTAATTACTGAGTTGCTGCATGTATGTCCAGAATTTCTGAAATACATGAATGCTTGGTTGCTTTACTTGTGTGAGCTAAGTATGATTCATGTCTTTAGTGGTGATTAAGTAATACACTTGTAACCTTGTAAAACTTGTGCCATGATTGATATGCTTTCTCTCTATAGTTAGTTGTGTGATGTTAGTTAGATAACTTTAGATGCATGTGTCTTGCATAGTTTTATGTGATGCATGTTGTGTTATTATTCTTTATATTCATGCAGTTGCATCTTGCATCTCATCTAGGTGCGCTAGATGAATCACGCGAAGGGCATGATGTGGAATCAAACTCAAAGACAGTGTTGGATGGACCCATCCCGAAGGTGGAAGGACTAAGCAAGTGTTGTGACCTTAGATGTCACCAAGACGGAGCAACTAACTGAACTGACTTCGTGTTGATCCCAGGCAAGCCCCGGAGCATTATAAGTCTCCCACTACTTTTGAATGCAATTGAGAATATATGTTATATATGTATTGTTGCATTAAGTATAGGAGTTGGGTGAAACCCTTGCTGCATATATCACTCCTTGTCTAGTAAATATACCTATAACCATATGTAGATTCAGGATCGAATCTAAATGCTTAGTTATGCTTAGACCGGTAGAAGCCAGGTGATGTCCTGTCACCTGAGCGAGATAGGGGGACACCTAAAAAGGTTGGCTATATATGCTATCATGGAAATAACCAAGTGATGAGGATGAATAATTGGAGACCGGGTGGGACGATGATAGAGAAGTAACAAGACATGGAGGTCTTGTGTGCCTATCTATCTCCGCCTGTGTCGATTAAGGACCGATCGTTGACGGCCCTCTTGTCATGTTGAACGCATGCCCCACACTTAGCTGGAAGGATAAGTCGTTCCGACCGTGAAGCCTGAACACTATCCGGGCCGGGAGTCGAGCTGCCATGCGCTGTATTGGTGATGGTTGCGGAGAACGACGAGGGCGCGGCACGCAACCTTGGTATACCTTGGATACCTCGGTCGCCGGAACGGTACTCGGGTACTAGCGGTGCCTACCGAACCCGCGAATTGGTCCTGGATAGTGCAATGTGGTGACCTGTAGCTCACTTTGGCCGGTGAGTGTGGTTTGTGTGGGGAATAACTCGCCAGCTGGTTAGAAATCGATTCGAATCGCCATCGCTCCTGGATAGTGAGCACTTGACTTGAGCTTCGTCATTGTAGTAATGTTTATGGAACACTTGGATGGTTAGGGTATGATGATGATGTTGGAAATGCCACATCAAATATGGGTACTACTGTTGTATCTTAATCAAGTGATTGCTCTAGTACAGGTGCTAATATAGATGACAGGTAATGATTATTAACTTGAGCTAAATACATGAAAAGTTACTTACCTGTAACTTAAGCTTTTTATGCAAAAAGTGTTGTCAAGCTAGCCCCACCAATAAAGCCTTGCATACTCCTTGGTGTCAAATTATTTCTGGTTTCTGACGGGTAAGTCTAGCTGAGTACCTTCTCGTACTCAGGGTTTATTCCCACTTGTTGCAGGTTGTGATGTATCATGGCTACTGCAAGAGTTGGATGACTCCTACCGTAGTGGAGGAGTGCGATCATGGGCATGATCCTTCTTAGTTACCTCATCTATGTTGCTTTTGTTGGAGTTGACCTAGATACTGGCATGTATTTGAAATGAGGGCAATATTAGTTTTAAATTACTTTGCTTCCGCAACTTTTCAACTCAACTTGTAATTTGAACTCCGATGTATGTCGAACTATTTGCGAAATGGATGTAACATGTGACTTGTTATGTTGAATCACTACGATCTTGGCTTGTAAGATGGTTGGTTTGAAATCCCTCGTGATTTCATGGACTACCGGGTTTATGAGAGTTCGATTATGTTAAAGCAACTGCTTTGGCGGGAGTTTTTCATAGTTGATCTCTTGTAAATTGGGCGGTTCTGTTACAGTGTCGGCGTCGGACGTAGCCGCCCGGGTCTCCAAGACCACGCACCCGGACCTGAAGAACTCCCGGGTGGTGCCGATGCGTCCTGAAAAGGGTTATATTTCTCTGGTAAGGCGCCGCCCTTGTTTTCGCTTATTCCTTTTCCTCCCTGCCTTAATTCTGATTGCTTCTCGTTTTGCAGGGGATAGGGATTGTCAAGGACTCCCTACCCCCTGTCCCTGAGGACAAGGAGCTCCGGGCCAAGAATCGGGCCCAGAACGAGGAGCAGAAGAAGGCAAAAGAGGACAAGAAGGCGAAGAGCGCGAGGAAAGCGCGACGCCGCGAAATCTCCGCCAAGAACCAACGCGAGGCCGAGAAGGCGGGGCTCCCTCCGCCCGATTCTCCTGAGACTTCGGTCTCAGAGGTAGAGGGTGGGGGAGACAACGCTCATTAGCTCGACGAGCTAGAGGCGGAGGAGGATGATGTGATCCCCCCTGTCGGCGGGGGGATCGAGATCCCGAAGGGATCGAAGGCCCGAGGGGTGTCGGAGGCCCCCGAGGGGTCCCAAGCACCGGGGGGGCGGGCAGACCGTCCCCCACATCATCGTGGATGACGAGGATGGCGCCCCACGAGAGGGCTCTATCCCCTTGGGTCCCCAGGAGGGTGAAAGGGTGCCGGGGGCGGATCCGAGGTGCCCCCACAACCAGTAGCGCTGGAGGGCCCAATTGAGCCTCGTCCGGTGTCCGGGGCAGAGGCAGGTGGCTCGGTTGAGGCGCTATGGGCCGAGACCACCATGGAGGTCCCTGCGCCAACCGCTGGGGAGACGGGGGTCCGGCCAACGGCCCCTGGCACTACGGGAGGCCCCCAGGGAGTTCCATGCTCCCAATAGAAGACTGCCCCCGAGCAAGGTACGTGTAGGTTTTCTGATTTTTTTCTTTCATTTTTTGTTTTTCTCTTTCTTCTGACTTGCGTTATCCTTTCATCAGCCGGAATCACAAAGCGGCCTTGGTGGTGCTGGCTCCTTTGAAGGCCGTGAAGAGGGGGCGCAGTCGACCCCTGGGTCGGCGAGGCCCAAATCGCCGCCCCCCTGAACCGCGAAGAGGGGGAGCTCCTCCGGGATGGAGAGGGGCAGGAGATGGGGATGTCGAGGCCCCAAGGGCTGGAGGGGACGGTCCTGGCCCTCGGGGCTATTCCTCCTTCGGGGGATGCTGGCCCGGGAGGCGTGGCTCGGCCCGTGCAGACCGAGGAGGGCCGGGCCATCGTGGCGTCTAATGTGGCGCCCCTCGGGGGTCCTCCTGAGAAGGGCCCTGCCCATCCCGAGGCTCCCGTAGGGGGAGAAGGGGATGCCCCATGGGGCAAGAGGCCCGTGGTCTGGCCCGACCTCAACGACGCGGAGGAAAGGGCCAGGTTTGTTCTGGATGACCTGTCGGAGGCTTACCTCTGGCAGGGTCTGGACGCATGTGGGCGTGCCAACGTCGAGGCCGTCAACCGAGCGTCCGAGCTCATGAGCCAGGACATGTACAAGTTGGCACAGGTGATACTTCCTTCCCCGTCATGAGGTGTTCTTTGTTTTGTATCGTAGTACCGACTCCCCATGCAATTTTCGACCTTGCAGGCGCTCAAGTCTACGTCCTTGGAGAAATCAGTTTTCCTCCGCAGGGAACGGGACGCTTGGGCAGCCTGCGAAGATGAGAAGGCTGCCAGGGAGGCAGCCGAGGGGGAACTCGTGAAAGAATGCGAGATTTCTGCTGAGCTTCAGCAGAAGTGCTCGGCCCTGGCGACTGAGGCTCGGGAGGCCCGAGAAAAGGTTGCTCCTCTGGAGAAAAGGGTTAGCGACCTTACCCAAGAGTCCCAAGAGCAGAGGGCGGCCGTTGAGGGGTATAAGGGCGAGGTCGCTCGGCTAAAGGATCTGCTCGTCGAGAAGGACCTTGCCCTGAACCAATCTCAGGTCGACCTCTCTGCGGCTTAGAGCGAGGTGGCCCGTTGGCATCGGAGCTCGGCAGAAAACGAGAAGCGAGCCAAGGGTAAGAACCGCATCTTTTACCTTGGCTTTTCTTACGTTTGGATTGATCTTTCTTACCTTTATGTTCTTTCCATTCTGTTTTTCAACAAAGTTGGAGAAGAAGATAGCCGAGGCAGCCTCAGCCGCCGACGCCTTGCAGAAGTCCCTTGACACCGAGGTCGCGGACCGCTCAGCTCTTGAAGACGTGGTCACCTCGGCGTGCGAGGGGCTCGGGGTGTCGGCGGCCGAGTCGGGGTCGTCACTGCGGAGTCGGATTGAAGCTTTCTACTCCCGGGCCGGGGAGAGGATGAGGGAGGCGCTCCACGCCGGGGTGAAGAAAGCCCTGGTGGTGGTGAGTTCCCACTACGTCGGCATTGACTTGCCGGCGGTTAGTGAGGGCTACATCCTTCCTGATGACAAGGCGGAGGCCCAGGAGGAGCTGCAGAGGCTTGAAGACGCCACGGATGTCCCGGGAGATGCCCTGGCCACCTTCTTTGACGCCGAGGTGGAGCTTCCCCCCTCGGCGCGCAGGGGCCTGGGCATGCAGGACAATGAAGCCCTTAAGTTAGTTTTTTCCCTTTTTGTAAACACCAAAGGCCAGTGGGCCTTGTGTTCTGTATGTAAAATATTAATGTTTATATGATTGCTCCCTTTAAGATTTCCTTTATATTTCTTATTGTCACTTTTTTCCCTATGCCGACCCGACCTCGGCAGCTCGGGGTCGGGTGAGCTACCTAGGGTCTGCGTTAGTCAAAGCGTCTGAGCCCAAGTCCTTTCCTTTTCCTTAGTAATTTTTAGAAGCCCGGATCCGTCCCCCGATCCTAGGGGGTGAGTAGAGGTCGTCCTTGCTCGTGGGCGTGGATCTTTCCTCGGGTTCACGCCTTAAGGTTTTAGGGGATGGTTCTGTGGTTTCTTAAATCCCTTTAGGAAACAAAAGAAAGACACTGGGTCAGGGTGTTTTGACTTGTAAAAAAAGGAAAATAGATTTGGAGTTGCCACAGGGGGTTCCCCCCATGTAGCCCCCGAGGGAGGCTCGGACTCTGCAAGGCAGGTCCGTGGCTTTCTCTTCAAAAGGAATGACCATATAATTTTGAACTTTCATTTATTCTTTCGAGATGATGAACAAATGGATATTTTTACAAAGTTCTAAGGGTAGAAGCGATGTAGCTGTTCTATGTTCCACGCGTTCTTGAAGACCTCCCCTGCTTCGTTCGCGAGCTTGTAAGTGCCGAGTCGGAGGACTTCGGCGATGACGAAGGGCCCTTCCTAGGGGGGCATGAGCTTGTGACGACCCTTGTTGCTTTGCCTGAGCCTCAGCACCAAGTCGCCGACTTGAAAGGCTCGGCCTCGGACTCGTCGCGCGTGGTATCAGCGGAGGGCTTGCTGGTACTTGGCAGAGTGTAGGAGGGCTACGTCTCTGGCTTCATCCAGCTGGTCCAGCGCGTCTTCTTGGAACGTCTAGCAGCTGTTTTCGTCGCAGGCTTCTACCCTTGGAGACCCGTACTCTAGATCCGAGTGGAGGACGGCTTCCGACCCATAGACCATGAAGAACGGGGTGAAGCCTGTGGCTCGGCTTCGGGAAGTCCTTAGACTCCAGATCACGGCTGGCAGCTCTTTGAGCCACTTTTTTCCGAACTTGTTCAACTGGTTGAAGATTCTAGGCTTCAGTCCCTGGAGGATCATGCCATTGGCACGTTCCACCTGACCATTGGTCTTTGGATGAGCGACTGTTGCCCAGTCCACACGTATGTGGTGCCTGTCGCAGAATTCCAGAAACTTTCACCCGATGAACTATGTGCCGTTGTCAGTGATTATGGAGTTGGGTACTCCAAATCGGTGGTTGATATCCGTGAAGAACAGCACTGCTTGTTCGGCCTTGATCCTGGTGATGGGTTGGACCTCGATCCACTTGGAGAACTTGTCGATTGCGACAAGCAAGTGGGTGAAGCCCCCGGGCGCCTTTTGCAGAGGCCCGACGAGGTCGAGGCCCCAGACAGCAAAAGGCCAGGTGATGGGGATCGTCTGCAGAGCCTGAGCGGGGAGATGAACCTGCCGAGCGTAGAACTAGCATCCGAGGCACGGCGTGGTGGCCACAAGCCCCCGAGTGTATGTCTTCCAGGAGCTTGATTCCCTCCTGACGGGGGATGCAATGCATAAGGATGCCCGAGGGGCTATGCTTGTACATCTCTCCGTCAAGGAGGAGATAAGTCTTGGCGCGATGAGCCACACGTCGTGCCTCAGTCTGATCTGAGGGTAAAGTGCCGTCGACGAGGCGTTGTAGCAAGGGGTAGCGCTAATCTGGCGAGCCGTCTGGTGCGGGGGGTTCAGACTCGATGTCCATGGCCTCCTTCTCCTGAGCCGTGGAGACCTTGGGGTCGGGGCTTGAGTCGCCTGGGGGTTGATCCGAGCCCCCGTCGTCTTTGTAGTCAACGGAAGGCTTATTGAGGTCACTGACAAAGACATCCGAGGGGATCGTGGCCCGCTCGGATGCCATTTTGGCGAGCGCATCGGCGGCCTCATTGCATTTCCTTAACATGTGGTTAAGTTCGAGGCCGTCGAATTTTTCCTCTAGACGCCGGACTGCTTTGCAGTACGCATCCATCTTGGGGTCGTGGCAGCTGGACTCTTTCATGACTTGGTCAATGATGAGCCTGGAGTCGCCTCGGATTTCGAGCCGCTTGATCCCAAGCTCGATCACGATATGGAGACCGTTAACAAGGGCCTCATACTCCGCTGCGTTGTTTGATTCGGGGAAGTGGAGTCGGATTGCATATCGCATCCTTACCCCGAGGGGCGAGATGAAAACGAGGCCAGCGCTGGCCCCGGTTTTCATCAAGGACCCGTCGAAGTACAAGGTCCAGCACTCGTGCTGGATCTGAGGTGGAGGGAGTTGGATTCCTGTCCACTCAGCAACAAAATCCGCGATAGCTCGGGATTTTATAGCTTTTCGAGGCTCATAGGTGATCCTGTCACCCATAAGCTCTATAGCCCACTTAGCAATCCTACCATTGGCCTCTTGATTTTGAATCACTTCTGCTAGGGGGAAAGATGATATTACCGAGACCGGGTGAGACTCAAAATAATGGCGGAGTTTGCGTCGGGGTAAGACTACCGCGTAGAGTAGTTTTTGGATTTGGGGGTATCGGGTCTTCGTGTCGGATAGTACCTCGCTGACAAAGTACACCGGCCTTTGGACCGATAGGGCATGCCCTTCTTCCTTCCTTTCGACCATGATAGCTGCGCTGGCCACCTGATCGGTGGCTGCGACGTAAAGGAGCAATGGTTCCCCTTCGGCAGGAGGTACCAAGATGGGAGGGTTAGTGAGCAGGGCCTTGAGTTTGTCAAGGGCTTCCTGGGCCTCGGGGGTCCAGGAAAAGTGCTCGGATTTTCTAAGTAACCTATATAGAGTTAGTCATTTCTCCCCGAGACGGGAGATGAAACGACTAAGGGAAGCTAGGCATCCCATGACTCTCTGTACTCCCTTTAGGTTACGGATTGGGCCCATGTTTGCGACGGCCGAGACCTTTTCAGGATTGGCCTCGATCCCTCACTCAGACACAATGAATCCGAGGAGCATGCCTCGGGGCACCCCGAAAACGCATTTTTCAGGGTTGAGTCTGATCCCTTTAGCCCTGAGGCATCAGAATGTCTTATCCAGGTCGGCCACCAGGCCACTTGCCTTCCTGGATTTGACGACAATGTCGTCTATGTAAGCCTCTACTGTTTTGCCTATGAGGTCCCTGAAGACCTGGAGCATACATCGCTGGTATGTAGCCCTAGCGTTCTTAAGGCCGAACGGCATGGTTACGTAGCAAAACATTTCGAAAGGGGTGATGAAAGAAGTCGTGAGCTGATCGGACTCTTTCATCTTGATTTGGTGGTAACCAGAATAAGCATCAAGAAAAGATAAAATTTCACATCCCGCAGTGGAGTCGACTATTTGATCGATACGAAGTAATGGAAAGGGGTTCTTAGGACATGCTTTATTTAAACTAGTATAGTCTTCACACATCCTCCACTTCCCATTTTTCTTTTTAACTAATACAGGGTTAGCTAACCACTCGGGATGGAATATCTCCTTGATGAATCCGGCCGCCAGCAACTTGTGGATCTCCTCCCCGATGGCCCGACACTTCTCCTCGTCGAATCGGCGCAGGCGTTGCTTCACGGGCTTGGAGCCAGCTCGGATGTCCAAGGAGTGCTCGGCGACTTCCCTCGGTATGCCAGTCATGTCCGAGGGACTCCATGCAAATATGTCGGCATTTGCACGGAGAAAGTCGACGAGCACTGCCTCCTATTTGGGGTTGAGGCTCGAGCTGATCCTCAACGCCCTGCCCTCAGAGGTCCCGGGGTCGAGGAAGACGAGCTTGGTCTCCTCCGCTGGCTCAAAGCTTCTGGCGTGACGCTTGGGGTCGGGGATGTCCTGGTCGCCGTCGCCGAGACTGGTGAGGATAGACAGAGACTCAGCTAGAGCATCAGCCTACTCAATGCACTCGACGTCGCACTGGTAGGCATGCTGGCTCGTCGTGCTGACGGTGATGATGTCGTTTGGTCCTGGCATCTTGAGGTTGAGGTAGGTGTAGTTGGGGACGGCCATGAACTTGGCGTAGCATGGTCGACCTAGGATCGCGTGGTAGGTTCCTGGGAACCCGACCATGTCGAAAGTGAGGACCTCCCGTCTGAAGTTGTCAGGGGTCCCGAAGCAGACGGGCAGATCAATCTGCCCCAGGGGATGGGCGCGATGTCCCGGCACCACTCCGTGGAATGGCGATGCGTCATTCCTCAGCCGAGACTTGCTGATCCCCATGAGGGCCAGAGTCTCGGCGTAAATAATGTTGAGGCCACTGCCTCCGTCCATCAACACCTTTGAGAGGCGAGTCTCGGCGATGATGGGGTCGACGATCAACGGATAACTCCCAAGGTTGGGGATCCGATCCGGGTGATCCTGTCGATCGAACGTAATTGCGGTCTCGGACCATTTGAGGTACGAAGGCGCGGCTGTACTGACTGCGCAAACTTCTTGGAGTTCGCGCTTCCTCTGACTCGCGGTGAGGCGAGCCGCACGTCCCCCAAAGATCAAGAGGCAGTTCTTGACCTTGGGGAACCCTTCTCCCTGAGGGTCGTCGTCCTTGGGGGGCTCTTTAGCGCCCTCCTTGACTATGATGTCGGTGTAATACCGACGCAGGACAGTGCACTCCTCAAGGGTGTGCTTGGTTGGGCCCCTATGATAGGGGCATGGTTTCTTCAACATCTCGTCGAAGAGACCGGGGCCAGCAGGAGCCCGCTTGGGGTTCTTGCAATCTGCCGCGGCTACCAGGTTGTCGTCCGATTGACCTGCTTCCCCTTGCGACCCTTCTTCTTCTTGGGGTCACGTGAGCTCGAGGCCTCGGTGGCCTCGGCCTTTTGTTTCCCCTTGGCCGTGCCGTCGGAGAAAATGGCACCAACCGCCTCTTTGCCTGAGGCAAAGTTGGTGGCGATGTCGAGCAACTAGTTGGTGCTTGTGGGGGTCTTGCGACCGAGCTCGTATACCAGTTCCTTGCAGGTGGTACCGGCGATGAAGGCTCCGATGACGTCGGAGTCTGTGATGTTGGGGAGCTCGGTGCACTGCTTGGAGAATCGCCTGATGAAGTCTTAGAGGGACTCATCGGGCTTCTGCCGGCAGCTCCTGAGGTCCCAGGAGTTTCCAGGGTGCACGTATGTGCCCTGGAAGTTCCCAACGAAGATCCTGACTAGGTCGGCCCAGTCGTGGATCATGCACTCAGGGAGGTGCTCAAGCCATGCCCTGGCCGTATCGGCCAGGTGAAGTGGCAGGTTGCGGATGATGAGCAAGTCGTCTTCCGCCCCGCCCAGCTGACATCCTAGGTGGTAGTCCGCTAGCCAGAGCACAGGGTTGGTTTCCCCTAAGTACTTGGTGAGGCTAGCGGGCTGTCGGAATCGTGCCGGGAATTTGGCCCTGCGGATGGCCTCGCTGAAGACGCGGGGGCCCGGAGGCTCCGCCGACGTGCTGCGGTCGTGGTCGGGGTCGTACCTCCCTCCTCGGCGCGGTCGATAGCGCCGAGACTCAGCCTCGTCCCTGTCACGCCGTCTGGACTCAAGGGTGGCCTGGGCGTCCGCGTTGGCCCCGACACGTTCGTGGACAGATGGGGCCCTGTCGCCCCCTTGCGAGTTAGGGGGCGGCGGACCCTGCACCGTTGGTGCCCTGTTAGGAGGGGGTCGGTCCCCTTGGTGCCTCGTGTCGTGGGACTGCGACGCAGAACTTTCTGCGTTCTGCACCACAGCTTGGTCCAGGAGGCCACGTAGCCCTTGGCGCACGCTTCTCCCCTCAGGGGTCGATGGCTCTTGCATCGCCCTGAGGAGGAGTGCGGCAGCCATCACATTCTTGCTGGCTGTGCTGAAAACTGGGGGGTTGTCACCCCCTTCGTCTTCGATAATGCGGCGATTGACGTCCCGGGCGCGGCGTCTAGCCTCGCCCCCGTCCCCGCGGCCGGACTGGTCTTGGACCAGGGTTTCACGGATTTGGCGGAGGCGTACGTGCTCTTCTTCGAGCCTGGCCTGCAGCTTGTTGAGCTGCTCGAGGTCAGGGCGCTTTCCTCCTGCGGGGGCTGATGCGGCTCCGCGGGCTTCAGGATGGGTCCCGGGAGTCATGTTGGGAGGTGGAGTGGCGTTCCCCTGCCTAGAGGGTCCTGCACCCCCTTGAGTGTTGGGGGCGCTCCTCCGACCTCGAGGTTAAAACACTCTCGTGAAGGATCGTAGCCGCCGTCGTCGGAGTCGGAGTAGCCGAGGCAATAGTTGCTGGCCTCCAAAAAACGCATGAAAGTTTCCGAGTCGCCACAACCAGAAAAGTCAGCGCCGGCCCACTCATCGTCTCTTGAGGTAAGATCCTCAGGGTACGATGAAACGGGTAGTGTAGCGATAAGGTCCAGGGTAGACCTCAGGTGGTGCCCTGGAAGATCCGCGTACGCACTTAATGAAGTGTTCACAGAAGAGGCGTAAGTGGCGGCTGTGCTCTTGAGGCCCAGAGGGAGCTCGGGAGCTGCCGCTATCTTTCCTCCATCCGTGGATGGAGGGCGACGAGAAGTCGAGGCCCCCTGGTCCCTCTTCTGAGGAGGGGGCGGGAGCCGGGCTTTGCCCCTCGACCGGGGTGGAACAGGAGGTCGCGGTGATCCCCTGTTGGTTTGTGGATTGGAGCTTGATGCTCCGCGGGCCCTTCCTCTAGCATCTGTCGGGCCGGAGGAATGGGCGATCTGGTGAGGAATATGCGGGGGGAGGGCCGGACGGACCCTCGCCTCAGTGAAAAGGGTCAAAGATCCTAGACCTCTGACGCCCCCGTCGGGCACCTCCGCATGGTGTCTGTTGACGGTCCTTAATGCTCGCATTTAACCATCAACTAATCATAGAAAAGGATCCAAATGCAACCAACACCTAGACTTAGGGTTTTATCTGACAGAATTCCACAAGTTTTGGTGTTTGTCTATTTCTGCAGGGGGTTATCAGGAAATATGGAAGAAAGGCCCACACGTCGGGTTTACATAGAGATATTAACGTGCCGTGCAATTTTCTATCATCTAGAAGACTCCAGAAGCCACGGGAGCGAACGGGAGACGTAACGGAGCCGGGCACTGGGCGCCCGCCCTCCCCCCTGGACCAAACAGAGTCCAATTCGGGGACAACACTCCACTGACCTAATACTTCAAGGAAAACCACACGATCAATGTCGGTTTGATCCGACGGCCCAGATTCACTTGAAGGGACTATAAAACCAGACCCCCCTGGACCCTGGAGATCATACCTCTTCTACAGAATCAAAGTTAGGGTTTCAATTCTTCATCCAAGTAGAGAGGATCCCTCTAGTTCTTCTAGTTCTACCTCTAGTTCATCTAGATCTAGTTCTACTTCATCTAGTTCTAGTTCTAGATCCTCTAGTTCTAGTTCTAGTTAGTTCTAGTTGTAATTTAGAAAATAGGGAGAGAGAAGAGGAGAGCGGAGGAGGAGCCGGATCTGTCGGATCTTCCTCAACATTATACTTTTGCATCATCTGGTTCGTTCTTCATCGTTCTCCAGGTTCTTCAATTCATAACTCCTGAGTTCTCTAATTACTTTTATTTACATTTAAGTTATTTATTGGATTCCCGCTTGCATCAAGTGCTCTAATCTTTGAAACATTAGAGTAGTAATTAATAGATTAGACGTGGTGTTTAGTCTTTGCGATTACCTGGAATTGCACCCAATCCTGCGGATTGTTGTGGTAGCCTTAGGGTAGTGACAGCCCTAACGGTCGACGTATTCCACCTCGTTCGGATCGGTGTTTGTAGGACCGTAGTCGGAGCTTCCTAGCCCCCTTCTCATCTCTTTCTGTGGTTAGTGTTCTGATGTCCCGAAATAGATAATCTTGAAGTAATTCTTGATTCTTAGATCAACTAGAGAACTCTCAGGAAACTTCCTCTCTTCCCACCAAAAATAATTATATAGTTATCCTTGGGCGATCTTGGATCTTAATTAGTACACTCACGTTCCCTATGGAAAATCGATACTCTGGAATACTCCCGGGTGAAAGCTACATCGGTATCCGTGCGCTTGCGGATTTTTTCTGTTTGCGTTTAAAATACCCAACAGTGTCCCGAGCGCCTCCCACGCACTGGCTGCGGTGGGATCGGCTCAGGGCGAGGCTCGGCGTCACCACGTGGTGGGAGGAGGACCATGTCATAGTCGGAGCCAAGCGACATGAACTCCAAACTCCCAAACATCATGATGGTGCCGAGGCGAAGTGGATGGAATTCATCAGCCATCCGGGCTTTCCCTAGTAGGGAAAGATGGATGCCACGCAAAAGGCCCCTACCTGGCGCGCCAACTGTCGGCGTCTAGACTCGTGGTCTAGACACAAACGAATATAAGTATGCATGTCTCCCTAACCCGGATGGTGATGCAAGTGGAACACAGAGAGTTTATACTGGTTCGGGCTAAACATGCCCTACGTCCAGTGTGAGATCAGGGGTCTGTATTGCCTTGCACCCAAAAGATGCTTGTAGTAGGGGCGAACAAGCAGGTTGCGAGAGAGGGCTAAGTCCCAAGTCTCAGCTTTGTGTGGTGAGCAGAGCACTGCTAGCTACTCTGCGTGGAGGCTCGCTTGGAGTATGGTGGTTGTGTGTTGTGTCTGGCCGTGTCTTGGTTGTGAGCCCTGGCTCCCCTTTTATAGTCTCAAGGGGGGCACAGGTTTTTACATATGTGATCGGAGATTTTCTCTGTTGAGTGGTGAAGCCACAGTCCCGACCCTGTAGAAGCTTGCCCATCCCGTCCTTGAGGCATGTCTTCAGAACAAGTCAAGCGAAGGAAAGGTAGAGGTACCCCAAGATAAACAAACTGAAGGAAACAAGAAAAGGAAGGCAATCTCCCTAGAGCCACTGTTACGTGTCGAGCCAAATCTGAGATCTACATCGCAGTTACCTGTAGCTCCAAACACTCATCAGATGCATTCATATCTTGAAGAGTTAGATACCCCTTCAGCTACACTTGCTATGCTAGAGGTATGCCTAGATGGATGGACCATCACTTACACAGAATTTCAGCCTCGAAAGAGCAAGCAAGCTAAGACATGAACAAGCGAAGAGACTCCATTGAAGGTGAACCCTCAGAACCAACATGTTAGTAGCACTCTGGTTACTCCTGATACATTAACTCAAGGGACTCCACACCACGATATCACCTATGGTAAAACTGTTACCAATGTTTGTTACCAGTGCCACGAAGAGGGACATCACAAGAAGCATTGTCCAAAGAAGTACCCAGTTCGTGACTATGTTAATGGTAGATTGAACCATGTAGATCTGTGTACTGCTCGCGAAGCACAAAATGTGGTGTTTGGATCAATTCTAGTCAATTCAACTCCTGCCACTGTTTTGTTTGACTCAAGTTCTTCACATTCCTTTATCTCAAGTAAATGTGTTACCGATCATAAGATGCTTAAGTTGGAAATGAAGAAACCCATACTGGTCAAATCACCAAGAGGAAAGATAAAAGCAACCTGCATGTGCCCAAAAGTTAGTCTTGACATAAAAGGTGCAAATTTTGAGGTGAATCTTGTAGTTTTGGAATCAATGGAGATTGATATCATTCTTGGAAGAGGATGGTTAACTGCTTGTCATGGAAAGATTGATTCTACCCAACACTCAGTATCTCTAACCACCCCATCAGGAGATAGGTTTGTGTATGAAGGTACTCAACCTCATCCCAAAGAATAAAGAAGTAATGATAGGATTGTACCGACAATGAGGCACATTGAAAGAAATCTGGACCTTATAGAGAGGCAATATCTTTCTCAACATCAGATGTGGAGTAGATTGTATTAGGAGATCTAGATCGATTTGAACCAGTCAAGGAAGTATGTAACACTTATGAAGTCAGCGATGGCTTTTAGCTTATAAAGATTTTGTATTCAAGTCACTTGTAATCTTCTTTGTAAAATAAGATGTCTTGTTCATTGGACCTTATCATTCTTAAGCTTCCAATATGAGTAATGATTTGTTTGACCAGATGTTCAGTCTATTTATGGTAACCGATGGAACCTTGGACGAAGCACATCATGCTATCCCAACATCAGATGGCAGTGTTTGCCTATGAAGTGATCTTAAGTATTCCATGCAGAATGAGTCGACGTCCTTTGTGTAGTTCTCTCTTGCAACATTCTCCCGACACTGCAAGTAGTAGGTCATATCGGCTTAGGATCCATCTATGGAGACCATAGAGAAGCATTAAGTGTCCTAGGAAGAGTGTTGCTTGTTGACCTATCAAAGCAAGACATAAGAAACCAAAGTCCTAAGATAAGATTTATTTTTCACCCTGGAATATATGATGGACTATCACGTGACAAAATGCAGGACGTGAAGGCCAGATGTAAAACCATACCGATATATGGTCAATTTCACCGACCCCTTGGTTTGTCTTTTTTCCGGGAAGCGTTCAAGAACTTTCTCCTCTATAAACTTTTCATCTTCTAGCTTAAATCGCACACCATTGCTGAGAAAATTAAGATAATTTCAATCTATCCTTTCCAATCGTTGTGTTGTTTCTCTCCCTGTTTCTCAGAATCCCAAGAAGTGCAGTGTGATTGGACTGGTAATTTCTAAAGGAAATCTCTAAAGATCGTTCTGATCTGATAAGATGAAGTTCTTGAATAGGAGTTTTGAAGTTAATCAAGCACTTGGTTTAAGTGGGGTAGTGGCAGTTATGATCATCATTCTCGAGGATCTCAGAACAAAAGATATGAAGAACTACAGATTGGTCCTTATCGTTCTTGCGATGAGCCCTTATCATTTTTGTCAACGTGTGATCTTGGATCTTACATCTCATAGGACTACAAATGATTAAGAGTGAAGACTTAAAAAAAATCTAAGTCTTTGTCAACTTTTGCTAATTCGTTATCCTTTCATCTACTATCTTATAGATATCCGGAATCAAGGAAATTGCGAGCACTATAATATCTATCTTTATCTCCTATGTATCATCCCTTTTTAATATTGGCTACTTACCCTTGCACCATATCATAATACAGGATCCAAAGATCAATATCTCATACGTTTATCTTTCTATGTCATCAATCTTTATCATATTTTTTACCCTATGTCTATCTTTAATCTTTTAATCACATCTTGAAAGTCTTGAAAACAACTTTGATGATCTACTTTATCTTTCTCTCAAGTCTCTCCAAATCTCGGGAAGAGATTTATATTAAGTGGGGTAGATCTATAACACTCCAAAATTTTTAATTTTGGATTGTTATTAGAAAACACTAAATTAAATGAAGGATTTTAAATTTTTCTAAAATATTACAAGATTATATTAATTATTGTCTTTATAAAATGAGAAAAATGTGAAATTCTAAAATTTTTGTAAAATTAAGGGAAGAGTGTTTGTTTTGTTTTGTGTTTTGTGCCCTAGCTTTGTTTGGCTTGTTAGAGAAAAATGAATTTCAAAATTTCTAGCGAGCGCGTTTAGGTCCTTTCGATTCCGGAAAAAAATAAAACACTAAAAGTCCTATTCGAAAACTAAATTCGTTTTGAGTTGAAAAATGATTTAAAAATATGATCTTAGGAAAATGTGCTTTGTTTTCAAAAGTATTAAAGAAAACAAGCTCCTAAATAATCTCAAATTAGCAATTGAAAAAGGGTTTTGAAATTGGTTTAGTAAAATAGTCTAGAAATCAATTTTTATAAAAAAGAAAAAGGGTTTCCTTTCTCTCTTGGCCCAACCCTGCAGCAGCTGCAGCCCAGCCCCCCTCCTTTATCCCCCACCGCGTGGGCCACGGCCCACCCCGCATCGCCGCAGGCCAACAGGCCAAGCCCAGCTCGCCCGCGCTCCAACCCAGCCCGCGGCCCACCTCCCGCGCGCCTCCTGCACCCCGCCTTCACCCGCTGACCGGTGGGCCCCGCGAGTGGGACCCACCTGTCATCCCCGACCTCCGACCGAGTCGGACTCGGCCGCAACCGTCGCCCCGTTTTTCGCGCTCAGCGCCCTTCTCCGAACCGCACGCGCCCCAAAGTTCCCCTAGCCTATTTAAAGGGCCCGGCCGCCGCCCGCACGCGTCCCTAGAACCCTAGCAGCCACCAAGTCGCGCTCGCGAAGCCCCGAGGCCCTAGCTTTGAAGCCGTCGAGATCCCGCCGCCGCCGTGTTTTTCGCGAAGGTGAGCTTTTCCCGAGACTCGCAAACACACGACGAACGCGCTGGCCCCATCCACGCGTTCCCTCTCCCTCCCTCCTACGCACACGGGCTCGCCGGAGTTCTCGCCGTCGCCGAGCCGCCGCCGCCACGTGGTCCCGTCGCCCCAGCCGTACCCCGCCGCGGCCGACGCGCGCAGTGGCCTCGCCGTAGTCCGCGCTGCACGCCCATGCTTTCGCCGCGGCCCGTAGTGCCCTGCAGCGCAGCCACTCCCACCTCGCCGCCGGCGGCCATGGCGCCGCCTCCCACGCGCACCACGCCGCCGCGGCTGGCCAAGCCCCCAGCGCCGCGCGCACGCCCGACCCTCCCCGGTCCACGGTGGACCGGAGGACCCAGCGCCCCCGCCTCGGTCCACAGCGCGGGCCGTGGACCCCGCCTACCTCGTCGAGCCGCGTGGCCGTCAACGCGACCAAAACCCTGTTGACCCTGGCTATTTTGCAAAAAGGTCCCTGGATTTATTCGTAATTAACGCGCCGTCCACTGCAGTTCAAAACAAATTAGATCTAGGCCCTGTTTTTAGTAGTTAAGACCCTGGCGCCGTCAGTATTTATTTATTTAGTCCTTTATGCTTTTAAAAATCAGTTTTTAATTATTTAAAATACGAAAGTCATTACACTACGAACCTTGAAAGTCGTGTCCGTTTAATGATAGCTCCGTTCTCAATCGTTCTTGCGTTGCCATGATCGTAGCAATAAGCCGTGTCATTTATTGCGCTCTTCTTTTCAAAGCTTTTCTTTTGATTGATGTTTGTTCTTAGTCATGGTTGTTTGTTTGTTTGTTTGTGTTGCTTGGTTGCTTCGAGTAGAAGAAGTGTGGTTCGTCAACGGTGAAGACTAGGAGCTGAGGACCGACAGTCGAAGCAGAAGTTGGAGATCAGAAGAAAGAAACCAAATATTTCTGAGCAGTTATACACTAGGAATAAAGGCAAGTGCAGGCACCCTTTGATCACATTGTACCTATGAACTTTAAATACATTTACTTTCCATTGCATGTGTCTTAATACTACAAACCCTAAAGACATGACTAGCCCTCTACTATATTCCTTGTACTCCTGGGTTTATACATGGGTAGTATAGTGAACAGTAGATATGTTTAGCTGCTCTCCTCATCTAATCCATATAATAAATGAGATAAAATAATCTTGCTTAATAAATTCTTCAATGATGATTATTGTTTAAATGATGGACAATGGTCACTTCGGTGACGGAGATGTTGCGATGCTTGCGAGCATCGTGGTTTGTTGAGAAAAGAGAGAGCGGGTACTGTTGGTTGGCCTGGTTGCCGGGCGTACCCGTCTCTGCTCTCCGTAAGGACTTAGTCATGGAGCGGCCCCCTGGGACATACAGTGCAGCTCCAAGCTATATGGCTCTGGCTTGACTAATTATCAGAACCTCCACTGGTAGGGTGTTACTTTCCGGGTAGGCGTAAGGAAGTAGCTTGAGTATTCATATTAAGAGGTCGGTCAGTTCGGGGTCCCATTGCTATGGGCACGGCTGCCGCGCGCCCCGGCAAAAACTTACGAGTGGCATCCTATTAGTTGGACCCTGTGAAAGGTCTCGTAGTGAAACCCTGCCTGCTCACCTTGGTAGTGTTTTGGGGAGTCGCGACCCCGGGCAAATGGGAATCACGACTTGGAGTGAAAGTGCACACCTCTGCAGAGTGTAAAACTGATATATCAGCCGTGTTCACGGTCACGAGCGGCCCAGACTCTCACATGATGAGCAAATTGGAATCACATGAAACTTGAAGGCGAAACTTGGTTGAGGTTGCTACCTCGTGCTTTGGCGGAATGACTATTCCGTGTTGGCAGGATTGCTATCCTATGTTCTTATTTGGGATTGCTATCCCTTGACCTTAATGGGGTTGCTACCCTGAATTACTATCCAAGGTTGCTACCTCGGAGATCTTAATAATAATTATTATAATGGTGACTAATAATATTGTTAATTTACTTTCACCTAATTAAGGGTTGGGATGCTTCACTCATATTTAGGAATAGGTTGTTCAAATAAAAGAATTTTAATAAAAGTTTGCCAACTTAAAAAGCTCACCTGCAGTTAAACAGTGTCAGCTTTTCCTTTGATTAAGCCTTGCATGTCATTATACTTTCCACCTGTACTTGTTGAGTTCGACATGAACTCACCCTTGCTATTTCACCCACACCCCCAGTGTGTAGTAAAGTGCTGCTCAGAAGAGGAACAAAGATGCTATGGAGTTTTCTAGAAGCTTGTCACAAGTGCTTGGCGTGCGGAGCCCCCAGTCAACCGTCCCTGAGAAGAATGGAGCTTAAGAAGCTTAGCTACTGTTTCCGCGTACTCTGATAGTTGTAAGTGTTATTATAAATATGTTTTCCGCTATATATAACATTGTTTCTGATATTTCTATTCTTTTGTTGTATGTGTGGACTTCCTGGGCACACATATGACGACTCTGGTCTTATTTTAAAAGCCAGGGTGTGACAGGAATGGTATCAGAGCAATGTTAGCACTGGCCGATTTCTAAAGCTTATTTTGATATAAAACTATTTTCTTATCCCTTGATTATTTGATTCTGACTATTCCTTCATCCTTGTCATGTTGTATCCTATCTTTGAATAGCTTCCTTTGAGCTATTTCTATTTATCTCCTTGGCTTTTGTTTAGTTGTTTCATTTAAGTTTTCAAAAACTTGCTTTATTTCTAAATTTGATGGCCCTTCATCGTCTCGGACTTACCCTTTAGGATGACCACCACTGTTGAAGAAGCACGTGTAGTATCGTTGATGTGGTGTGTGCGTCTTCCTTGGTTTGTGTTTTGTGTGTCGTCTCTGTTCTAGGGTTTTGAAGGAGTTCTGGAAGAAGTCGTTTGAGGATTAACTCGATCCCTGTTAAGTGGGGTAGTGATCTCTCTTATCCTATCTATCTATTGTCAATCTTGATCCTCTCCACCTATTCTCTCTCACTTCATGCCATGCTCTTTGTCCATACAACGTGTAGAGGCGCTGCGACTGCAAGCAACAGTAGGCTACAAGAAGCTAGAGGCTATTTTTGTTGAAGTTGTGAAAATCTACCTATACCAGGCAACAGTCATATACGTTAGATTTTGGAGGTTTAGGCTCGGTATTGTTCTCTAGTCTCTATAGTAGCAAAGGCTCCGAGCCTCCAACCAAACCAACCCTGAAATGAGATGTGAGCAGCTGCAAATGGACTGCACGTGCCATGATGAGGGAATTCTGAGGATACACGGCCCTCACAAGTTTTGCATCAAACCTTAAACTCTTAGGTTTCATGCAAAACTAGCTAGTGGCAGTTTTGCAAAACAGGCAGCATCGATCTTTGAACTCCACATTCAGAGGATTTTGTAACCAACATTGAAAATAAATCTGTTGAGGGTACGGTGTTCCATCAGTACACCGATTTAGTATATAGAATTAAAAGAAAAAACACACTAGAATCGGCTAAGGTCCACAACGAGGCATGAAGTAGCAGAAGCTACGGCGGCGTCGGAACCATGGCTTCCGAAGCGCGTCCGCCGCCGAAAGTCTGCGATCCGGATTGCTGTGCAGCAGGCTTTTCAAGACTTTGAAGCCGGCCGGAGACAGCACCTCCGGCGGCAACTTCGTCTCCTTGAGGTAGCCGCGCTCCCCGCGTCCCGTCTTCCGAAGCAGGGCCGCCTTGTCGCGCGGCGCCACACGCTCCAGCCCCTTCCACGTGACTATGCCCTTGGTGCCAACCACGTGCAGCATCTCGTTGAAGACCTCCTTGTCCAGCGCGCCGCCAAAGAACGGCACGCCGTCGCCGATGACGAGCTCCGCCATGATGCAGCCGAGCGACCACGTGTCCACCCTGCCGTCGTAGTCCTTGGACCCCAGGAAGAGCTCCGGCGCGCGGTACGGGCTGGAGGACGCCAGTAGCCCGGAGTCGTCCCTGTCCGCCTGCGCCGCCGGCTTCGACATGCCGAAGCCACATATCTTGTACACCATCCTGCCGCCGCCGACCATGTCGACGATCACGTTCTCCGGGACGATGTCCCTGTGCAGGACGCCCGCTCTGTGCGCGTGCCTGGCGCCGGCGAGGAGCTGCGCCATGACGTCGCGCACCTCGTCCTCGTCGAACGGCTCGTTGTTACGGCGCCGGACGCCCGCGTACTCGCGCAGGTTCATGGGCCCGGCGTACTCCGTGACGACGAAGCAGTCGCCGTCGGCGCGGCCGCAGTCGGCGTACGTGGCGAGGAGCTCGACGACGGAAGGGTGGCCGCGGCACGCCGCGAGGGACATGACCTCCCGCGCGAAGTCCGGGAGCGGGGTCCTCACGAAGCGGTCGTCGGTCCTCCCCGACAGCCGCTTCACGGCGACGAAGCGCTCCAGCACGCGGTCCCAGGCCTTGTACACGTCGCCGAACATGCCTTGGCCAAGCTTCTCGAGGCGCTCGTACCGCTCCGCCACGGCAGGCAGCCAGGGGACAGGGGCCATGGATTCGCTCGACGCATTGTTCTTCTGCTCCGGCGGCTCCTCAATCTGGACGGCGGCCATGGATTCGCTGTGAAGCGATGCGGCTCGAACTCGAAGGCGCGTTTTGCTGCAGGTGGAGACGAAGAGGGAAGGCTGTTAGTTAGGGCCGCTAGCGTTATATACGGCGCGGATGCGGGCAGTGCATCGACCCATCGGATCGGAATACGTAAACGAAAAGAATCCATCCGTGCATCATCGACCGATCCCGATCCCGTAGGTGTTCCGTATTAATTAACCGACCAAGTTTCGCAATGCAACCTCGTCGCCCCTGCTGGATCTATCCATATAGTTCGGCATCGGACTTAATCTTGTCATCAAGGGCATCCTATGACCTATGATTCTATCTACTACTCCTATCCTAATAAAAAAAACGCGAAACGGAATTGTCTCGGCATCTCCTCTATCCTTGACCCGCTCGGTCAAACGCATCGCACAGACGGTTTTTCAGTCACGGACCACTGAGCTTCGCCCTAAGCCCCGCCTCACCCCTAATCTATCATGCATGTCAATCATCGTGAAGCACACACCACCGAAAATCAAAGCCTTTACCAAATATTTTTGGGTTTGCCGAACACTCATTAAAAAAAACTCTTTGCCGGCAATGAAGGTCTTTTTATCGAGTGTTTTTTTGGCACTAGGCAAAGTAGCTTCTTTTGTCGGGTGTTTTTTTGACACTCGATAAAGAGCTTCTTGCCGAATGTTTTTTTTACACTCGCAACGAGCTTCTTTGCCTAGTGTTTTTTACACTTGGCAAATAATTTATTCAAAACACATTTTAATGCAGTAAATGATTTAAATAAAAATGTTTTCTACTATAAAGTCGTATAACTTCTCAAGATCTATAACTTTTATTTTAGTTATTTCTTTATTCGGCAAAATGATAGGAACCATCGACGAAATATGGTCGGTAGTCTACCTAGGGGTATGCCTAAGGTAGTAGATTGCCGAAAGATAGGTGCGCAAGCTACGAACTAGATAGTGACGTAAGACAAATACAAGAATTTTATCCAGGTTCGGTTATGTAATACATACGTCATGTGTCTAGTTGTATTTTTCTGTGTATGAGAGAAGATATGAGATGTGTATGACTTGTAAGATTTTGGAGGTTTAGACTTGGTATTGTTCTCTAGTCTCTATAGTAGCAAATGCTCTCAGCCTCCAACCAAACCAACCCTGAAACGAGACGTGAGCGGCTGCAAATAGACTGCACGTGCCATGACGGAGGAATTCTGAGGATACACAGGCCTCACTAGTTTTGCATGAAACCCTAAACTCTTAGGTTTCATACTAAACTAGTGGCAGTTTTGTAAAACAGGCGGTATCTTTGAACTCCACATCCAGGGGATTTCGTAACCAACATTGAAAATAAATCTGTTGAGGGTTCCATCTACACCGATTTATATATAGAATTAAAAGAAAAAACACACTAGAATCGGCAGCCGCACAACGATGAGGTGACAATAAGACAGTCAGCACGAGGATCATGGACCAGCGCATGGCCACGTTCCACAATATAAGCAAGAGCACAACACGTTTTCTTGTTCTTTTACGCGAACTACTGAGGAGAGAGTTTTCCTGCCTCGCGTTATTTTCTATCCGGCCGTTACTTTTAGCGTAATTAATGAAGATTGGTAAGTATCGATAATAATATATACATGCATACCTAATTTATATGGATATTTTAATGCAAAACAGCTCACGTCTCCTAAATCACTTATTTAGATATAATTTCCGAACACTAGAATGCGTTATATTATAAAACAAACTATCACTCGATATGCGTTAAAATCATAGTTGGATAATAATTACCAAATACAAACAAAAATACTATAGCGTTAAAATCTATTTTTTTAATCTAAAGCAGGCCTCAGTAGCTGCCACATGTGAGATGGTGTACGGCATGCGGCATACGTCATACGCATGCGAGGTCGAGCTACGTGTGGGTGTGGGGCCGATGTGTGGCGCTCAGCTCGTCGGGCATAGGCAGCGTGCGGGCTCCGTCCCGGCGAGCGGTGAGGCGTGGCTGTGGCGCTTGTCCGCCGGTATAGATCTGGTGTGTGTGGCGCGCCGATGGGAGGAGAGTGCAGGCACTGCTTTGTTTACTTCCCAAAATATTTTACAAAATTTTTTATATTTTTTATCACATTGAATCTTACAGCATAATTATAAAGCACTAAATATAGATAAAAGAAATAAATAATCATATAGTTTATTTATAATTTGCGAGATAAATTTTTTGAACCTAGTTAATCCATAATTAAACAATATTTGTTAAATACAAACGAAAATGCTGCTATTTCTATTTTGCAAAGTTTTTTGAAAGTAAACAAGGCCCAAACGGTGTAGGCACGAGACGAGCTTGCTGTTGAGGCGCGGATCCACGATGAAAACGACATCCATCCGCAACGCAAAAAGAAAAAAACTGTAGGTGGTTTCTTAGTCCTTCGTAGATGGCGCTAAAATCATTTCTTAGAGATGGTGTCTTTTTTCTTTCTCTCCTAGATAAATCTAGTGCCACATTAGGTATTTTTTATTTGGTATATTATTTAATGCTATGAAAACCATCCATAATTTTAGATGTGGACTGCCCTTAATCTTGGCAAGTTGGTCATCACGAGATCGAGAGCACTTCTCTCGATCGAACCTATGTGGCTGTCTGATGTGGCGATCAGCAGTTCAAATGTTCACCGTTTGAAGGCCAACTTAGGCCTTCTTTACTTCCACTCAAAAATCTAAAATTTTTCAAGATTTTTCGTCACATCGAATCTTTAGATATATATGCATGGAGTATTAAATATAGACGAAAATAAAAACTAATTACACAGTTTGGTCGGAATTGATGAGACGAATCTTTTGAGCCTAGTTAGTCTATGGTTAGACAATAATTACCACAAACAAACGAAAGTGCTACAATATCGCGATTTTTTTCCTTCCGGAACTAAACAAGGCCTTATAGGAAAATTTTTACTCATAAGGGGAGTCATGATTTCTAAATCAGTTTATGGTCATTGGAGTCGATGGAACTCGTGTGAAGGTCTCGTGAGCCAATGTAGGCACGCAGGCTGCTTGTCAGGTTGGTCTTGCTGGCCCCTTGTTTAGTTCATCCCAAAAACTAAAAAGTTTTCAAGATTTTCTGTCACATTGAATCTTGTGGCATATACATGAAACATTAAATATAGACAAAAATAAAAATTAATCACACAGTTTAACTGTAAATCACGAGACGAATCTTTTGACCTAGTTAGTCTATGATTGGATAATATTTACCACAAAAAACGAAAGTGCTATAGTAGCGAAATCCAAAAAATTTTCACATCTAAACAAGGCCTTAGTTCCCAATATATTTTACAATTTTTTTTTATATTCCTCGTCACATCGAATCTTGCGACACATGCATAGAGCACTAAATATAAATAAAAGAAATAACTAATTACATAGCTTATCTGTAATTTGCGAGAAGAATCTTTTGAGTCTAGTTATTCCATGATTGGACAATATTTGTCAAATACAAACGAAACTGCTACTATTCCTATTTTGCAAAAAAAAGTAAACAAGGCCCAAGGTTGGGAGAGATGCGGGGACAGAGAGTATGGGATAGAGGAACAAATAGAAATATAATATTTATTACGTGAAAGACACTCACACTGTAGAGTGTAGTTTCTACGTGGTATTCTTGGATATTACACATGATTTCTATTATTAGGACTGCTCTAAACTGTCTATTTAGAGCAACTCTAACAGTTTGCTAAAACTCACTTGGCAAATCTATAGTTTTGCCAAGTCTCAAAACCAAATGCCAAGTGAAAAAAGAGATCTTCTCTAACAGTTTGCTACTTGGGCTTGACAAAAGAACTTGGCATCATAGAATTTTTGCCAAAATCACAAAATTGAGCCTCCAACAAGTTGGCAAAATTAGTTGACAAATTGGGATACACATGATGCCAAGCGATGGAGGACGTGGCATATTTGCCAAGTGAAGGGGGAATTTTGCCAAGCTCACAAAATTGCTAAGTAGTTTTGCCAACTTGTTGAAGGCTGTTTTTTGTGGTTTTGGCAAAAATCTTAGGATGCCAAGTACTTTTAGCAAACTATTAGAGTTGCTCTTAGATGTCTGTATTGATAATTCTAAGGCCTTGTTTAGTTCCCAAAAAATTTTACAAAATTTTTCAGATTTCCCGTCACATCAAATCTTTAGACGTATGCATGAAGTATTAAATGTAGACGAAAATAAAAACTAATTGCACAGTTTGGTCGAAATTGACGAGACGAATCTTTTGAATCTAGTTAATACATGATTGGATAATATTTATCAAATACAAATAAAAGTGGTACTATTACTATTTTGTAAAATTTTTTAGAACTAAACAAGGCCTAAGAGCTTGCAGAAATACCATATGTGTAGGCTGTACATGCGTAGTGCTTTCTATGCACACCCAAAATAAAAAAAAAAACAACTTATCTTCAAGGCCGTCCTTAATCTATGCCCAAATCTAGAACATGGGCCGTCCTTAATCTATGTCCAAATCTTGAATCCCGAACCAATTCAGCCCAACCTCGCCCATTGAACCACCACACTTGCCTCCCGCGCGGGAAGCCGTTGCCCATTGGCGCCAAAATTTCCCGCCACTCCCGCCTGCCCACCCCGCCGCCTCCCTGTCATAACACCCCACGCCGCTCCATTTTCCCTCCCTCGCCCCCGTCTGCCCTCCGCCCCTCTAAACCCTAACCGTGCCCCACCGCCGCTCGCCCCGAGCAGCCTCCTCTGAGCCGCCCAGAGCCTCCCCTTTCGCCGGCGGAATGGTAAGCGCACGAGCCCTCTGCCTCGTCCTCCTCACGCGCTTGCGGCGCCGCAAGATCTGATCTCCTCTTTGCTGCGGTCGCGTCGCGTTTCCGTCGTGCAGGATGACTCGGAGAACAACGCGCCCTCGACGCCGGGGTCCCCCGGGTTCAGCACCGACCGGTTGCCGCCCAACACCACCAGCCGCGGCGCCACCGACCCGTCCTCCTACTCCGACGACGATGACGAGGCGGAGGTCGACCCTCACGTCCTCCCCGATGACGACGAACCCGCGGCTGTGGCCCCCGACGAGGACGAGGAGGGGGAGGACCTCTTCAACGACAACTACCTCGAGTAAGCCAACTCGAATCTGACCCGGGGCTGGAGATTTCCGGGATCTTCTGTGGGTTTTCGGGCGGCTGGGTAATTGGGACTAGGGGATCTGGTAGATGCCGTGGGTTGATTGGCAGATGCGAAGTTTTTTTTGGCCTGTGGTTTGGTCAGATGTCTGCGGTTCTAGGATTTGTTGTCGTTATTTACCTCGTAATGTAGGCAATTGTGGCATTTAGAGAAGAAGAAATGATCGATTTATTGATTAATTTTTCTAAATTTTTGTTGAAAAGATAACTAATTACATTATCCTAAACGTCATATGTTTGAAAGGAGGGACTACATAAATCGGGAAAATTTTTTTGTAGTTGAGTAGATAATTGTATACTAGAGTAACTAACTGATAGGCTTAACTAATATTTATTGGATTGATGGAATTGCACTTAAATCTTCTATGTTTTATTGAAAACAACCAACTTTAGTTCTTGGCCATGCATCTAAATTTGTTAATTTTATTGGTCTGACGGAAATAATCTCGGAATTCGCTAAATTGAAGTGCTTTGCGTGACTCTCTATGCCCATAGGGGCAGATGCCCAGTCTCCCCAGCTTTTATGATAGGTTTGTTAAGTGGCTCTGCTGACTTGATGCGAATTTGTGTTTGTTATCAAACTAAAGTTACTGTATGTTTCCTAAATTGGGAATTTGGACTTGCACAGTTTGCTGTGGGGTCACTTTTGGTTTTATAGATGGATTATAACAAAGGCATGCATTTTTTTACATGATCCAAATGAATAATCCAATATATCTAGCCAACACAAACCATTCTGTATAGCTGCTGACTGTCATTTTTGAATTGTTTTGTTTCCATATTCAGTCCTTTTCCTTTTTTCATGATTGCAGTGATTACCGAAGGATGGACGAGCATGATCAGTACGAGTCAGTTGGTTTAGATGATTCACTCGAGGATGAGAGGAATCTTGATGAAATCATGGCTGATCGAAGGGCTGCTGAAGTGGAGCTTGATGCAAGGGATGTGAGGTCTGGTACAGCAGCTGACAGGAAGTTGCCACGGATGCTTCATGATCAGGGTAATGGATTCAAGACAAGTTTTTGTTTCTGTAGGATACTTGAGCAAATATGGTATTTATCTTTTAAATATATGCTCTTGATTAAATAACCAAATATGAGTATTTGGTATATTAACTTATGTTGCATCTTTGGGCTCTCGTTCATTTGCATCTGCTTCTTTTGTGATTCATTTTAAGTTTGGCTGGCCACATCCTCATTTAGTGATTTCAGTGTAGTTAATGCTTTCTGTAGAAACCTCATTTTCGAAGTTTGCATATTATAATGAATATTGAGTTGGACTATCTCCATTTATCAACTGTTGTGACAGAAAATGAATATTATCTTCCACATGTAGGGGAGCTGTGCCATTTATGTCTGAACTGCAAATGTATTTGTTGCTTAGGAAGCTAGTGTCTGTTTGAGTTCAGATCCATATATTAAGCATACAATTGATATTAGCAATCAATCTTCATTATGCCTGGATATGTTTTTTGAGAACTGATAGTTGTAGATTCTTGTAACCTTAGATGTAAACTTTTGTAACATATATTAGACGTCCAAGATTTAGCTGTCAGTTACTGTGAACTCAAAGCTCTTTTCTTCCATGGTGCAGATACAGATGAGGATATGAATTTCAGGCGTCCTAAAAGGCACAGGGCTAGTTTTAGACCACCAAGTGGACCAAGAACACCAAGAAGTGATGATGATGGTGATGGTGCCACTCCTAGTTCACCTGGAAGGTCTCAGCGTGGAATGTACTCTGGTGGTGATGTGCCTATGACTGATCAGACTGATGATGACCCATATGAGGTATTGTCATATTGATTAAACTACTAGGTTATGCTTTTATTTCAGAACTTGAATTGGTTCTGTAACTACCAATTAAATAGTTACCCTCATTTTCTGCAGCTCTAGATGACTGTCTATTCTTTAATTGACAATATCTTTTTTTTGGCAGGATGAATTTGATGAAGAAGATGAGATGAACATGTACCGTGTCCAAGGTACATTGAGAGAGTGGGTCACAAGAGATGAAGTCCGTCGCTTTATTGCAAAGAAATTCAAAGAATTCCTTCTTACATATGTTAACCCAAAGAACGATCAAGGAGACATTGAGTATGTTCGGCTTATTAACGAGATGGTTTTAGGTATCATCTGCTTCACATTCTCTGGTTGACATGAAAAAAATGCAACAAGTTTTAGCTGCTACTACAAAGCCTTTGCTTCTCTGACCCTTATCTATTTCTTCTGCAGCTAACAAGTGTAGCTTGGAAATAGACTACAAGCAGTTTATTTATATACATCCAAACATTGCCATCTGGTTGGCTGATGCACCTCAATCGGTGCTTGAAGTTATGGAGGAAGTTGCCAAAAATGTTATTTTTGATCTCCACAAGAATTATAGGAACATCCACCAAAAGATCTATGTCCGAATAACGAACCTTCCTGTCTATGATCAAATACGCAATATCAGGTAAAGAACACAGTTTCCTTTGTATCTTTGAGCTTCATTATCAATTTGATTTTGTCTAATGTCCTACATGCTTTTGTTCAGGCAAATCCATCTGAACACAATGATTCGAATTGGTGGTGTTGTTACCCGACGATCTGGTGTATTCCCTCAGTTGCAGCAGGTGAAGTATGACTGTAGCAAATGTGGAACTATCCTGGGCCCTTTCTTCCAGAACTCCTACACTGAGGTGAAAGTTGGATCATGCCCTGAATGCCAATCCAAAGGGCCATTCACAGTCAATGTTGAGCAGGCATGTTACCTTCAACATGTTTTCACAGTTCTATCTTATTGCTATGTGATATTGATATAGTTTTTCTGTATGTGGGCTGTATTGTTAATCCTAGTACAACTAATTGTTTTTTTTCAGTCCTAATACTTGAACTTTTTCTCCTTGCAGACTATATATAGGAACTACCAGAAACTCACTCTTCAGGAAAGCCCAGGAATTGTTCCTGCTGGGCGGCTTCCCAGATACAAGGAAGTAATACTTCTGAATGATCTGATTGACTGTGCTCGTCCAGGAGAGGAAATTGTAATTTTTCTGACCATTTGTTTTTCGATTCATACTACTTTTGAAATCAGACTGACATTCAGTGCTTGCTGTCTCCAGGAGGTCACTGGGATATACACAAATAATTTTGACTTGTCTTTGAATACAAAGAATGGTTTCCCTGTTTTTGCCACAGTGGTTGAGGCAAACTATGTGGCAAAAAAGCAGGATCTGTTTTCTGCATACAAATTAACTGATGAGGATAAGACAGAGATTGAGAAGTTGTCGAAGGATCCAAGGATTGGAGAAAGGGTTTGTTGCTCAACTCTTTATCTCTTGATGAAAATGTGTTATGCTAATATACATTAACTCACTTATGTGCCTTACTCAACAGATTGTCAAGTCAATTGCACCATCCATTTACGGCCATGAAGATATCAAGACTGCCATTGCACTTGCTATGTTTGGTGGACAAGAGAAGAATGTGAGGGGAAAGCATCGCCTAAGAGGCGATATCAATGTCCTCCTCCTGGGTGATCCAGGCACTGCAAAATCACAGTTTCTCAAGTAAGGACAGAATCAATCATTTTTCAGCAGTTCCTTGAGGATGTGCCAATAACTTGCCATCTTGCAGGTATGTGGAGAAAACAGGACACAGAGCAGTATATACAACTGGAAAAGGAGCCTCTGCTGTTGGTCTTACTGCTGCGGTTCACAAGGATCCAGTAACACGAGAATGGACACTTGAGGGAGGTGCACTAGTTCTTGCTGATAGGGGCATTTGCCTCATTGACGAGTTTGACAAGATGAATGATCAAGATAGGTATGATATAACATTTGCATTTGATGTCCTGTACTCCTGTACTATTTAAATTTCTGTATTACTAAAATAGTAATTCTCCTGATTGTTTCAGGGTAAGTATTCATGAAGCTATGGAGCAACAAAGTATCAGTATATCAAAAGCAGGAATCGTCACATCTCTTCAAGCTAGATGCAGTGTTATTGCTGCAGCAAACCCAATAGGGGGAAGGTAACTTCAGTTCCATGCATGCCATGTAATACCAGTGCATAGTATTAAGAAAGATACTGAATGCAATCATCCTTGATTTCACAGGTATGATTCGTCAAAGACATTCACTCAGAATGTTGAATTGACGGATCCCATTATTTCACGTTTTGACGTCCTCTGCGTGGTTAAGGTTTGGAGCTGTTATTCATGTCTGATGTTTTTGTTCCATGATCAGTTGTCAATCACTACTGATTTTAATTTTTAAAATGCAGGATATTGTTGATCCATTTACAGATGAAATGCTTGCAAGGTTTGTTGTAGACAGTCATGCTAGATCCCAGCCCAAGGGGGCTAACCTTGAAGACAGGGTTTCAACTGATGTGGATGATGATCCACTGGCCGCTGCAAGACAAGCTGACCCAGATGTATGTATTCCTATAGCTATTTCAACTGAAAGAACCTCTTACTCTGCTTTGTGGTTCTAACTGAATGTTAAATTGTCAGGTCCTTTCGCAAGACATGCTGAAGAAGTACATAACTTATGCTAAGCTGAATGTATTTCCCAAAATACATGATGCTGATCTAGATAAGATTAGCCATGTTTATGCTGAACTCCGTCGTGAATCCTCTGTATGATATCCTTCCTTCTCAACCTTGTCTAGAGTTTTGTGTGAACTAAATTTCTGAAGTGGCACTTTTGAAAACAATGAAGTACTAAGTAGTTTCCAACTAACTTTGCAGCATGGCCAAGGGGTTCCTATTGCAGTAAGGCATATAGAATCAATCATCCGAATGTCGGAGGCACATGCAAGGATGCATCTGAGGAGCTATGTGTCTCAGGAAGATGTTGACATGGCCATCCGTGTCTTGCTTGATTCTTTTATTTCAACTCAGAAATTCGGTGTGCAGAAAGCACTTCAAAAGGTATTTTTTGTTGGTATTGAACTGTTATATAGCCATTACATCATCCAATGGTACACAAGTACATGCATTTGATAATCAATTTTATGTTAAAGTGCTCATCTATTTAACAGAAATGTTTTACCAAACGGTGTCAGTTTTGTCAGTAAATTTATAAGTCTTGTTACAGATTAAGCTAATGAGTTGAATCTTGTTACCCCTTTGTACCAATCAGTCTGGGTCTGGTAGTCCTTAAACTACTGAATGGCTTGCAAACATCAACTAAATTTCTGCTGTCCACAGAATTTCCGGAAATACATGACATTCAAGAAGGATTACAACGAGCTGCTTCTGCTCCTTCTGCGTACACTGGTCAAGGATGCCCTGCACTTTGAAGAAATCATGGCAGGATCAACCTCGCGCCTTACTCACGTCGAGGTCAAAGTGGAGGACCTGAAGAACAAGGTAAGCCTTCATGAGTGCTTCCACACAAAACCGAGCTGAGTGACCTCTTTAACATCTGGATTCTGACTTGCTACACCTGTTGACCCAGGCCCAAGAGTATGAGATCTATGATCTGAAGCCGTTCTTCTCCAGCGCGCACTTCAGGGACAACAGCTTCCTTCTGGATGAAGGGCGTGGGATCATCAGGCATCCACTGGCAGAATAATAACTGACTTTCCTCCTGTTTAGAACCGGCCTTTGTCGTTGTGGCCCTGGGATGAAGTTAACAGCCACAGAGGCCTCCTGGATGAAGAGCGATGATCAGATCTGACATCATTTCTTATAAGCTAGCATACAAATGACGCTGGCAGTCGGCTTCTCAGGATTTAGTGTCTGTTGTGTTATATTGAAGAGATCCTATATTTGAACGTCTATGCACTTTGCTGCCATTTAGGTGTAACTATACGGTATGTCAAATCATTTGTTAGATAAATGATATGGGTGTGACTGCGTGCAACAATAAAAACAAAAGAAAAGAAAACAAAAATACAGTCGAATAATAACTATAAATGCAGCAACGGATAGATTTTGTTTTTAGATTTTGGTAGCAGTATCATATATTCTGATTTAAAATGTGTTAAGTGTGATTTTTTTTAAAAAAATAAACAAGATCTTTATTATTTGTTTTTTTAAAACAGATAGCCTCCTTTACCTCTTCGGCAGAAACGTGAACGCTGCTGTGGGAGCCAGTGGCGAACCTAAAAAAAATTTGGAGGCGAGGAGCAAGCACCTTGTCGCAAATTAGTTTGCATGAAAACAATTATGTGACCTATAGTTCAACTTTCACACAATTGTAGTAACCAATATATACTCTGGAAAACACATATGCATAACAAAATTAATTCTATCAAATTTATGTATTTAGCAAATGTGATTTGCTAGCAAAGTTAATTCCATAGCACTGAACTGAGCACTAAAAGCTCAGTGTTTTGCTAATATGACAAGACATTGCATAAACTAATGGTACCCCCAGAGAATGTTAGGAAATAAACTTCAAAATTACTTGGCATAAACCAAGAGATAAAAAACAAGGCATTGCAGTTACTATAAGTTTTCATAGTTAAAAATAAAATGAAATTATGCTGTCGGCATTGCATTTACTGAACCATTGCCAAAACGCCAAAACAATGATATCAAAGACATGACATATGGAACCTATCATTCACACAGTTTGATCATGTCACATACTGGAACCAATTCCTGATTATTCCTAGTTTGCATTAAGTGAACCAATTCCTGATTATTCCTAGTTTCCATTATGTGAACCAATTCCTGATCACTGTGATCTCTTGCTCCATCGTTAATTTATTCGAGATCCTTCACATGAGTGATTTTGATGATTCTCCTACACATCAAAGATCAAGTATAGGAACTAATATTTAAACGAAAATCATGCACAATAAGTCAAATAGTACACAGATTGTTTGAAACTTGAAACCAATGTTAAAAAATGGCTTCCTTTGAATTGGCATTTTCCGTATGAAAAGTAATAAACAAACATTTTGTAACACCTAAATATTTCTTTCGTTGCACAACATTCCTCAATCCTAAATCTAACAATTGTTTACTTCTACTTTCATCAAGGCTGTTCCCAGAAACTTTCTATCTTATTACCAAAGTCGCAAAAAGTTTACGCTACATTAAAATTTTAAAATTGAAGTCCCCATCCTTTTTATTGGCTGGCCTAAAGACACATCCATGTGGCGGCATATCCACAGGAGCACAATCTTAATGTCGGTGGGCGGTGGCCGATGGATTCAGTCTCAGCCTCAGCAAAATCTCGCAAAAATAGAATAAATTAAGCCAAACCATATATGATAAAATTAAGAATTTAAGAATAAATTCAACGATTCAGACATTTGTTCAGCAAGTTTGTGCTCAGCTTAAAAAGTAGCAGTTTGTGTTTATGGCTTGATGCGATGTTTGGTCACAGACCCAATTAATTCTAATGTGTCCATGCATCCAATGATGCAAATTTACGAAATAGTAGGCACCCTAGCATAAAATTTAAATAGTTTGCATGGGGCTCCAGCATGCGAAATAGAGAGTTCGATCCATCAGCATGAACCAGATCAATTGGATCCATCGCATGAACCAAACACACGTACAGAGAGAGATGGAGCGTGGGAATTGGGAGGGCACGCATTGCTTACCGTAACTTATCGATCGGCAACGCGGCGTGGCACATGCCAGAGCGGCGAACAGGTGGGGATCGGATCCGAGCAGCGCGAGGGTGGTGCTGCAGCAGAAGACGAGCGCACGATACTTAGCGGCAACCACACGGAAGCGGGTCTCGTCCCCATCATCCGCCCCAATCTCCTCATCGCACGGATTGAGTGACACCGCTGAAAGAGCATCTAGACCCATAATTAATGACAATGTTGATTACTATGACTAACGTGTGTTTTGCAGAGGGAAAGTCATTAGTGTTAGGTCATGGTAATAAGTACTCGATGGACAGGGACATACATGCCTACTTAATAGTGGAAATCGTTTCGGTTTTCAAAGGATGGTTGGACATCGTCAAGACTAGACTAGGTCTAAGTGCCATATGGTGAAGAAGGACACTTAGAGTAGTTTAGGACTTTGTTTTCCTTTGACCATACTATTAAGAGGGGCTTTGATCTAGTGGCTTGACTTAGGCAAGGCTTTAGGTTTAGGTGTGGTGCACCCTTGGTAAACCTAGCACTAGGCAGCTCAGAGATAGTCCTTAGATCGAGAGGAACAAACTTCGTTTTGGAAAAATCGCGTTTCGACGGAGTTTGGGTGCCTAAGCTGGCACCGGACGCTGCACCGGACGCTCTGTGAGTACGTCCGGTGAGGTCGTTTGCAGTCAGAGTGACTGGGTGCCTAGGGTTAGGCACCGGACGCTAGCATCAGACTCACCGGGTAGCGTCCGGTCCTAAACCCAGGGAGGTCTGAAAGTTGACCAAGGCACAGGACGCTAGCACCGGACTCACCGGGTAGCGTCCGGTCCTAAACTCAGGGAGGGTGTAAGGTTCACCCTCACACCAGACAGTGTCACCGGACGCTGGGAAGTAGCGTCCGGTGCTCTGTCAGAGAGAGTACAGTTAGCCGTTATGAGGTCACCGGACGCTCGGTGCAGTGCGTCCGGTGCTCACATTTTCAGTGTATAACGGTTGGTCGGCCCTTGGACTTGATGGGGAGTATTTATACTCCTCCACCTCGTTCATGGAAGCTCTCTTGCCCATTTGATCAGTTGAGAATCACCTTGTGGTGCAAGAGAGAAGCAAGAGCCTAGAGAGGATTGAGTTTTGAGAGATTTCTTGTGAGAATCCTTCTCTAGTTGAATTCCAAGAGTCAAGTGTGCATCCACCACTCTCTAGTGCCTTGTTCGGGTCAAGTGAGAGTTCTTTGCCTGTTACTCTTGGTGATCGCCATCATCTAGACAGTTCGGTGGTGATTGGAGGCATGAAGACCGCCAGGAGTTCTTGTGGGTGGCTCGTGTCAAGCTTGTGAGCTGTTTTGGGCGATTCACCGCGACAGAGTGTCGAAGAATCAGCCCATAGAGAGCACTTGGTCCTTGTGCGGACCAAGGGGGAGCAAGACCCTTGCGCGGGTGCTCCAACGAGGACTAGTGGAGAGTGGCGACTCTCCGATACCTCGGCAAAACATCGCCGAGCACTTTATTCCACTCCCCCTTTACGTTCTAGTATTTACTTTGAGCTTTTACATTCCTAGAATTGCCTTGCTAGAATAAGATTGGAACTAGGTTGCAAAACTTTTATCCGTTAGCTCTCTAGTCACACTAGGCACAAGGGGTTGAATTGGAGCTTATAGGTTGCTTAAATTTTTAGAAAAGCCCAATTCGCCACCCCTCTTGGGCATCTTGATCCTTTCAGCTGCAGTAGCGGTAGCGGGTTGCAGATCAAAATATCCAACCCGCTCCAATCTCCTTGACGCCGCCGCCGAGCTGTCCGGCCACGGCTGCTGAGCGAGCGCAAGGGGCCTAGGCGCGGACAGTAGCTGTTCCCCTGCCCGACGCCGCTCCGGTTGGCCACGGGCCACCGGCCGAGCGTAGGGATGAGCCAGTCAGCCGCCGCTGCTACAACCCTAGGGACGAGTGCGGGCCCCGTAGGCCTAGCCGGCTGCCGCCTCCTTCCTCCTTTTCGTGCGTGTTTTCTGAAGAGAAGATGATCAGAGAGGGGGAAAAGACTACCGAGGGTGGATTCGATCCCTGGCCGGTTGCTCCGTGTGTGGGGGCGAGGGCGTGTAGGGGCTAGCGCGCGGATGCGGAGATGGGAGGAGGAGGTTGATACACACAACATAGACCGTTGAATTTGAGGGAGTAAAGAGAGAATGCTCAAATTAAATCTAAACAGTTCATTTTAAAGACGTTGTTTTTCTGTGTACACTTTTCTGTGTATACGGAGGGAGAGCTTCTCAGCGGGGGACGTTTTTTGTGTGGATCTAAGAAAGAAAATGTTGGTCAATTATTAGGGTAGAATCGTCACTGGTCACGACGTTCTGTTTCCTGTATAGCCGCAGGCCACTCGCCTCAATCTCCGTTTAGGACAGCGCCTTTTTTTGACAACAATTTCATTAAGCCATCAGCAGCAAATTACTGCTAACAAGGTTACATGATGCAAGTCTACAGATTGTAGAGCTTGTGGAATAAAGCAATATCCAGAGGCATGTTGGTTAGAGCAACTAGAAAGAAGCTCTAAAGAAGCGGACAACAGTGCTTGGTGAGCTAATCCATCAGCTAAGAGATTCAAATTTCTATTAATCGTACACAATCTAGCAGAGCTGTTTCGGGAGAAATTGCTAAAAATTTGAGTGAAAGGCTTAATCCTCCAGTCAGGGGGATTTGAAGAATCCAAGAAGTTGATGTAGCACACCAGTTGTTGACAGTCAGAGAGAAAGGTACATCTTGTGATGTTAAGCCTGGAGGTGATTATTGCAGCCAATGCCAGGGCAGCGGCCTCCACCATTAGGACCGAAGTGCATGTCTAAAGACGAGTCTAAATGTGGATGGAGAAGTTCATCGGTAGCTGCAAATTAGAGATGACTATACCCAGTCCTGCCTGTCCGGTAGTGGGCTGATTGTTGTCAGGGAGAAGGGAGGCATAGAGGTAGCATTTAGGGCCCTGAAGAGTTGCCGGATCAGTGATGATAAACATGTTCAGCAATGGTACCTGTTGCATAGGAACAATATTACCTAGGTGTCGATGATGAGGTGAGGTAACTTTAGTGGCGGAGCCAGAAATTATATATAGAGGGGGCCAACCAAAAAATAGATCTTGTCAAAACTAAGCATAACCGGTGACCACCTAGCTTAATTCATGACTTGACATAGGTACTCGCAATTTCTATATGTAGGACCAAATATGTTATTCTTCCGGTTGTAAACAACGAAACCTTAACAAAAAGATACTTGAGATGATTTCGTAAATCAGCTTGACAGGCACGTCTCAATTCTTCTAAGGTGCTTCATAGTATTTTATCTAGTTATGTATTGTATTTCCTCCACCCCAAATTATAAATCATTTTAAGAAATTTGAAGAATCGAAGTAGAAAGAATCGCAAAGATTTATGTCATCAAATAGATATACTGTGAAAATATAATTAATGAAGAACCTAGTGGTACTTAGTTGATATCATAAATATTATTATCTTATCACATAAATTTGGTCACATTTAGAATGCTTGGACTCTCTAAATTTCTTAGAATGACTTAGAATTTAGAATGAAGGGAGTACAATTTTATTATGTAGAGGATACTAATAAATATATATAACAAAAATTATTATATTTCTCTCTTGATATAAATAAAAATCATAAATTTACACTAGTAAAAATATTTGTTGACACATGTTAGGGAGGGCCATGGCCCCTGCCAGCCCCCCCTTGGCTCCGCCACTGGCTAACTTGTGTAGGCGGCGTCAACTGTCGCGAAGTTCCTGGATCATTTGGACTATGCTGTTGTTGTGGATGATCTGTAGAGGTAGAGGTAATACCTTGGTGATCACTATCGCAGAGGTTGGAATGCATGGCAGCCACTGCACCGTGCACCTAAATGGGAGTCCAGGTTTTCCTTCTGAAGTGTTTGTCATTCCTAGCTTTCCAGCGGAACCACAAGGTTATTAAGATTTTATGAAGCTGAGTCTCAGTGGTAGTGACGGTGATAATGGTTTGTAAAACAAGCTGAATACCATCATCTTCATGGGGGAGGGAGTTAGTTCTGAATGAAGGATTGAAAGTGAACCAAACAGCTTTAGGTAGATTACAATGAAAGAATAAGTGAGCATCACTTTCATTCATACCACAAGAGGCACAAAAGGGATCAATATGGGTGGAATAGGCAGAGCCTCTTTGTGCAGTAGCCAGAGCACGTCTAATCAATCTCCAAGTGAAAGTTTTTATGATAGGTGGAATAGTTTTAGATTTCCAAACCTTATGCAGAATTTGATTGGCCTGTGGAAGAATACTCCTAGAGCCTTTTATAGGCAATTGGATATGGTTTTGAGCGGCGAGGTGACTATAAATATTTTTAGTAGTACAAATACCTGTTGTTGCTGGCGTCCACCTCAGAACATCAAGGGTTTGTTCAGGTACAATGTGGAGAGTCGTAATCTATTGGGTAACCTGTACATCAAAGATATTGTTTAAAAGGTTTATGTTCCATGCCTATGTATGAGGTATCCATAAATCTAAAATAGTTGCAGGCAAAGGATTAACAGTAATGGGGTCAAGAAGTTGAGCATAAATAGAGTTCCATAGAGGAAACCAAGGTGTAGACCAGATAGATGAGTTTCCTACATGAATTTGATAAGTTACATTATCTGTCAAGTCTCTCATGACCTGCATAGGGGAAGACCAAAAAACTGTTTTTTGTAGAGTTATGAGTTGCATTCAAGAAGGATTTAGGGGGATACTATTTGGACTTTAAAACAACGGAAAGAAAGGGGTCTTTTGAATTTGCAATGTTATAAGGGGTGTGAATAACTAGACTTTTGTTTACAATGTGAAGATCTCAGATTTCTAGTCCTCCATTTTCTTTTGATTGATTGATATCATCCCAAGATCTATAAGCATTGGGGGTTAGAAGGATCATCTTGCTGCACACCTGCCCACCATAACCATCTCACAATCGAAATAATTTTTTCAATAGAAGTTTTGGAGAAAATAATGATAGACATATAGTAGATATGAATAGAAGAAAGAACCGATTGAATGTAAGCAAGACAACCAACATGATTGATTTTATTTGCTTTGACAGTGGTGAGCTTACCCAGGAATTTATTGTAAATGAAGTTATATGCTCTATTTTTATCCTTGTGAGTGAATATGAGTGGATGACCTAAATGGATAGTGTTAGGAAGCAAGTCAGGAACAAGAAAGGTACTTTTGTTTTGAACTCTAGAAGTAGCATCAACATTTTTACTAAAGAGGATAGAAGATTTATTTAGATTTAGAGTCTGACCTGACCTGCGGCAGAAATCGTTGAGAAGATTTGATAAGGTCGTTGTCCCGATCTTCACGACGTAGGATCTTGATCTTGATAAGTTGTCAAAGTACGACGGATAACTTGCTGCAAGCAGCGATAACTAGTGCAACATGATGAAAAGCACAAGGAGCCAACCATCGTCTCTCTACGGCAGCCTGAACCAAGGATTCACCCAACCACACTCTCAAAGAACAAACCTACACAACCTGAATTCGAAGATCACCCCCCTGCCCCCCTTCAAGGGAGAGCATGGATTAGATGCCGATGACGCGGCCGCTTCTGTAATCTCCGCAAAGGGAAAACACAAGAGCAAAGGGGGTAGAGAATCTCTCTGGATTTGTTAGCACACAACTGAACAAAGTGGTTTGTATTCTAATTATCGAAGTCTTGGTTTGAAGTGAGTCTTAGGGGGTATTTATATTAGCAACAACCCTGCTAGATAGGTGTAAAACTCGAGATAGAAATGAAAAGACTAAGAATGTGAAAAGGCCTCCACGACATGGCTTATGAAGTGGGTTCGCGAGGCTGTTGGTGTTCTGGAATAGTTTTCAGTAATTTGGCAATAACTCCATCTTGAGAAGTCCAAATAACACACTGTTGGATGTGTCAGAAAGCTAACTTGATGGTCTTTCCAACCATATGTGCCATGCACCATGACACATTGTATATTGGTACAGTTTTGCACTAAGATTTGTACCAATTTCCTGACGTGACAGACTTAGACTTTTAGAGCAGTCTTCACCAAACTTACTATATCTCGAGCATATGATATCCAAAATATATGGAACTTCTTGCACTGAAAAGTAGACTTCCATAAGATTTCTAAAATGTCCTCATTCACCTTCATACCTTTCGGGAATCAAAAGTTATGACATGTTCTTTGAAGTGGTCGGTTTAGACATCTGAACCATCAGCATTGGTCTGATCGCATGCTGGTCCATTTCCTCCTTATTGAGCCAATCCTCATGGTCCGCTTCATCTTTTCTTCACGTGTATTCCTGATTACAATCAACATAGAGCACTTAGGTAGTATAACATTCTCAGAAATATTGAAATTGAAATCAATTAGGAATGAATTCACCTACTCTTATAGTTTCTTGGCACGACTTCTTGTAAGTGGCCCTTGAATTATATGTTTTAAGTTGGATGGTGGATGATTGACAATAGAAGGATCATGCATGGTTGGGATGTCCTCATCAAGATTATTTATAATTGTAGCTTCCTATAGATTTCTTGCTTCACACAAAATAAGATCATCTTCAAATAAAAGTGAGTGGATGGGGGGGGGGGGGGTGCAATTGTGGCCTAAAGTGACTCCTTGGAGATTACCATTCTGCAAAGCATTATTTAAAGCAATAGAAAGTTCATTAATGGCTATTGTGAAAAGAAAGGGTGAGAGAGGGCATCCCTGCCTAATGCCTTGTTTAGGAAAGAAGAATTCCATAGGACGACCATTAATGAGAACCGCCATTGATGGAGAGGTGTAGCAGACTTTGAGAAGTTGAATGAAGTGGGGAGGCAACTGGAGGCGGTGAAGAGCTTGAATGAGTAATTCCCAATCTAATCTATCAAAAGCTTTAGCCAAATCTAATTTGAGCAAAAAAGCTTTGCCATTCCAATTTTTGAGACCAAAAGAGTGAATAATTTCTTGAGTGATGATAATGTGAGAGGAGATATGCCTATTTTGAATAAAAGCATACTGGGTATTGTGAATGTAATCCGGAAGGTAGGGTTTGAGCCTATCAGCAGGGGTTTTAGCTATGAGTCTATAAATAACATTACATAGGCTAATAGGTCTAAAATCCTGAGGGAGAATAGGTTGCATCTTTTTAAGAACCAAAGATAGGTTTTGTGTATCTCATGGTTTAGAGATGCAGATGAGTAGAAATTACTTATAAGACTATGAACATCTATGGAGACCCATGGCCAAGCAGCTTTGTAGAATCCAGCGTTGAGCCCATTAGGACCAAGGGATGCATTGTTACGCATAGCTTTGATGATGGTATGAAGCTCTTGCAAAGTGGGGATAGAAGTGGCAAAGAGATGGTGGTGATCCTACTGTGCATCACCTTCATGCACTGTCTCACTGTTGATTGAGGGATGATCGTTAGAGTGCCGACTATAATGATCATCAGAAGCAGTGTTAAGTATGGACCGAGGAGGTGGAGCTATGGTATTCTGCAAAGGCATCATCTGATTTGAAGTATTAGAATTGGAGATAATGCCATAAATATTATGAAAATAGTTAAGGAGAGTGGTGGCTAGCTGATCAAGGGAAGTAGTAGCAGTGCCATCTAGGTTGTAGAGGTAGGCAATGGTATTTTTCTATTTCTTTTGGTAATAGCTTGGTGGAAATAAGCATATTCCTATCACCAAGTTTAGCCCATTGCTTCTTGGCTCGCTGAAGGTGGAACTCTTCGTTCTTTTGAAGAATATCATTATGTTGGGTGGCTAAATGCTTTTGGATAGCAAAGTCTTGTTGATGAGGAGGTTTAGATTGTTGCTGAAGAATGAGACTTTCAATAGAGCTGAGTTGAGAAGAAAGATTAGGCTTAGCTTTCCTCCATTTTTTGAGGTTGTAGGAGAGGTACTTAGTTTTATGGTGGAAAGGCTGGCTGTTCAACTTGTCCCAACTTTGCTTTGCCTCATCATGGAAATCATGTTCCATAGTCCACCACTTTTCAAAACAAAGGGGGAGTTAGTTCTAGGACAATTTGAATGCATCGTGGTAAGAATAGGAGCATGATCACCGCACAACATAGGTAAATGATAAACTGCAGTATGTGGATACTTAGTACACCATTCAATATTTGCTAAAGAACGATCATGTAGCAAACTCAAATTCCCAGGCACTTGACAAAATACCAGGATTGGTTGCTGATGGAGATTAAGAACAAAGAAGTTAGAATAGAAAGACACTGAAAATAAGTGAACTTGTCCCATCTAATGTAATGTTTTTAGGGTAATGGTTCCCTGCTCATTTTGTGTTACACTATGTGCCTGTAGTGATGAACAACCAGGACATTATCTTTTGTATTAGAATTTATGGGTTGTATCCTATATGAGCAGTGGCACAATGAACTTTTTAGTTGTACTATTGAAGCCAATATTTGGTTTTCAATTTGTATGTCTTTGGAGCATGAAGTAAACTATGCACATTGTTGATGGTAATTAACTCCAATTATAAATCATCAACTAATGTCAAAAAACCAACTAAAATGAACTAAAGTGCCTTTTGATAAGATTTAAACCTAATGAGTTCCACGAGTTTTGGTATTCTCACTTGTTTTGCAGATATTGGATATTCTATACATAAAAGCATCTCAAATGATGAATTAGAGCACACCATTGCGAAGAGCTTGTCGAGACGATCAAAATGGCTATATCATTCATTATAATTAAAGTCTCGACGAGAGAGTCCTCATTGGATACGCTTTGGAACACTCTAGAAGACACTATTCACCAATCAATAGTTTTAGGGACTAATCTAACTAATTCCACAGCTTTGGTGAATTATGATTTTCTAGGCATTAAATTAGAAATAAATGAGGAAGAGTAGGACTCAGGGAACCAAATCAAATCATGTCAGAATTCCACAAGAATTGACGGGAAGGTTCCAGAGGACACCAAAGCAAAGGAGAAGGCGACCTGACCTTGAGCTAGGCCGACCGGCCTGCCAGGTGAGGCCGGCTAGCTCAGGTGGGTCCCACCTGTCATCCAACTTTGCGCGATGGTTTCCAACCGACCTCTACGACGCATCTTGAGCATTGGTTTTATGTTGGTTTGATCCAAGGGCTACGGTTCATCCCACCAGGTTATATAAGCGAAGGCAGACCCCCCTGAGGCATCTTCAAGACTTTAATTCATTATCTCTAGTCAAGATCAGGAGAGGGGTCCGTTGAATGGACTACCTCTCAAGAGGCTAGCAATCAAGAAGAAGACTAGTACACCTCTAGTTAGGTTTATATCTAGTCTTAGAACTAGAACTAGAACTAGAAGAGAGAGAGAGAGGTAGAAGATCTAAAGGAAGCCCCAGTCCTGTCGGTGCTCCTTCTTCAGCTTGTACTTGCAGATTCTAGTTCTTTAGGAGCTTGGATTAGAGATTTCTTCGGTCATCAACTTCTATTAGTCAATAAGTTTATTGTTCTTATTGTTCTTCTAGTTTATGAGTTTCATTTGAGTATTTTGATATAGTGCACTAGGTTAGAATATAATTCATATTGTAAGCATGGTGCTTAGGCTCGAGTTACTCATAGATGCGCCCTATAGTCTGGATCGGTGGTAGATCGCGAAGGTGACAACTTTGTTGAGTCTTATATAGTCCACCTCCCAGCTGTAGGTTATATCCGAAGGAGACCTTTTGTTATGTTGTAGATTCATACTATGTTTGTGATCTTCCATAGTAATTCCCCAGCGGATCAATAAGTACAAAAACTCCCTAAAAGTAGAATTATACCACCTTAGTTCTCTCCCTCAACCATCTAGTGTCTCATCCTTGATTGTGCTTAGGGATTAAGCCAAGATCAAGATCCTTCTATCCATTCCTTTTGGTTTGATATTAAAGCTGGGTCATCCTAGTGAAGTGCTACATCGATATCTTATCTGTATGATTGCAGATAATTATAGATCTTAGTGTTCATTAATAAATACCAACAAGCATTTCTAGCGCCGTTGCCGGGGAATGGTTGCTAGCTGATCTTGAGTCTAGCTTATTCTTGTATTATACTTTTGTTTTTCCTTTTTTTATTTTTCTTCTATTTTTCCATGGATTTCTTAGAGTCTTACAAAGATTCAACAGATTTCACCCCTGTCAAATTTTGCCATTTTCCTAAAACTGTATGATGAGGACTAGGCCCAATCTTTCGAGTGGTAACCGGTAAATCGATTTGTGGATATCTTGACGTTAGCGACCCGGCTTTAAATCAGACATGATTCAAACCCTGTAACCATTACACCACTGCTCCGTTGGTTATCAACCAAGCACAACTTGATTGACCTCACCAAGAAGGGTTTTCCTGCAAGTGAATCGAAGAACACAAGCAAGAAGGTATAAACACGCAATCTAAAATTGCAAATATGAATGATGTGATTATGAAACGAGGGTTCAAGAACTAGATTCCAAAGGACTAATTGACACAGTGGAGGAGATCAAGAACAGGGGCTGTGGATCACTATAAAAGGACTTGTCACCATAGTTACAATGAACAATTCAGTTTCTTGATGGAAAACTAAACTCTAAACAAAACCAAAATCTAAACAGCGGCGGCTGCATGGAATATAAAAGAGAGACATTCTAGGGTTGTAGGCGACTAGGGGGAGGCGCCTATAACTGGGCCAAGTTGGTCCAAAATAGTTAACACAACACATTGCTGTGGTCACACAGATTAATCCATGGGTGATCTAGAGCTAGGACTAGATCCAAAATAACGGCGTCATTGTCCCCTTTCCAACGAGTCCAAGATTACCCTGTTTCGATGTCGTATGAAGAAGTTATGATTAAAACATTGACGACATGTCTACTGAATCTGAGGGTGACGTGGCAGCTGAGTTGGAGACGAATTGCAACTTGGGAAAAACAATGGTGTAGACATGTCAAGCATGGAGATGTCCTCATCATCCTCTGCTTTTTGAATTGGAGTCATCCTCAACTCCATCTTGGCGATGTCCTCATCATCCCCTCCTTCTAGAATTGGAGTCGTCCTCGACTCTTCCCCATCAACGAACTCCTACGAAAGGTTAGTGACAGCAGGCAATGCATAAGACATAATAGGTTGACAAAACATAGTATAACATGGTGCATCTGGATTATCACATAACTCAGCAATAGCAGAAGTTGTAGCAAGTAAAGCACCTCCTTGTAACTTAATCCCATTATTTTTATCAATGTCTATTGGAGATTTATTGTTAATCTCTTTAGCAAAGTAATTTAGCCTAGGTGGCAAAGGTAGCAAAGTAATTTTCTTGTCATTATGCATGAGAGTGTATGTATTAGTTCTACCATGGTGTAAAACATCATTATCAAATTTCCATGGACGTCCTAACAAAATTGAACAAGCTTGCATAGGTACAACATCAAAATCAACAGTATCATGATAAATGCCTGTAAAGAAGCTAATGCGGCTGATTTAGTTACCTTAGTCTTACCACTATTATTGAACCATTGAAGTTTATATGAATATGAATATTGTTGTGTGGTCAAGCCAAGCTTCTCAACCAAATCTGAACTCACCAAATTATTGCAACTCCCGCTATCAATGATAGTGAGAACATGACAACCCTGCACAATGAGATATATGTGGAACAAATTGTGGCGCTGGATCTTCATCTCTTCTACTTGTCCCACACGTGAACTTAACACATGCTGCACAAGAAGGCTCGGGTAACCTGCGGAGGCAGCCACATAATCAATGGTGATGGCCTCCTTGTCTTGATCGTTCTCGGTGGAATCTGCAGCAATGTTAGCAGTAGGGGCTAAATCATCTTCAACATTATTGGCACTTACATATCCATCCTCAGTAGCAATGAAAGCGCAACGACTGGGGCACTCCATGACATGTCCCATGCCTTTACATCGGTGGCAAATGATTTTAGAGTTGGGCGAGGAAGAGCTAGTAGAAGCACCCGGAGTGACACCTTTCTTCAGCTGTGGGGGCTGCACATTAGAGAATTTACTTACCCTAGAAGAAAATGCAGGTGTAGATGGCTATTACCCTAGATGAAAATGCAGGTATAGATGGTTGTGGAGCAACAAAAATCTTGGGCGTCTTTGGCTCAGAACGCTGCTAAAAATTCCTCCCATTGTTTGACCTAAAAGGCTGGTGTTGTTTACGTCCCTGTACTTCGCGTTCTACCTTAATAGCTAGATGATACAATTACAAAAAATTTTGTCATTCTTTGTAATCAAGAATATTCTGTATCTCATGATTTAAACCACCAAAGAATCTAGCACTAGCATCAGCATCGTCTTCATTTACACCACAACATGCTAAACCAATAAGCAATTCTTGATAGTATGCTTCTACTCCTTTATTTTCTTGTTTTAAAGTTTGTAGTTTAAGACATAAATCACGTTGATAATAAGGAGAAATAAAATGAGACTTCATACGTTGTTTTAAAGCATTCCAAGTTTGAGGCACAACAACAACATTATTAGCATTGCAAAGATCACTCCACCAAAACAAAACAAAATTAGTAAACTCACTAGAAGCAAGTCTAACTCTATGCTCAGCATGAACATTATGAGAATCAAGTTTTTGTTGAACAGCAAGCTCCCAATCTAAATATGCCTTAGGATCAATATTACTAGCAAAAGGAGGTAGGCTAAATTTAATTTTAGCAAAATGATCAGTATTACCATGATTATTACCTCCCATACCGCGACGATTGAAGTTGTAGCGGCGACGGTTGCGTGCATCACCATCAACATCCGCTTCTTCATCATAAAAAACATCTGCATCCACATCTCCATCATCACCATGATGAGATGGAGGATGTTGCTCAAACTGTTCAATGCGGGTGACCAGATTATTCACATTGCGCGTCAGCTCATTCATAAGATTGCGCTGTTCAATGATAAACGCTGTAAGTTCATGCTTAGACACACAATCATTGAAATCCATCAGAGATCCTGCCATTGTTAGAAAATAGGAAAAAAACAACACCAAAGTTTTATCTCTATCAACTAAAAAGGAACCAAGTGGTGCTGGTGGTGAAAGTGGAATGCAAAATTACAAGCGGCTTACCACCGTCTTATAAGTGTTCTTACCAAAGCCAAACAAGAGCAAAAACAAATTGACTAAACAATTTGTTGTTGAGCGTGGGTAACAGTTGCAAGATGGACCTATGCTGACAGAAGTATATATGGATCTTTGAAAAGGCACTGTATGAGTAGCAAGGATTAACAATTAACGAATGCTGATTTAGCTAAGTTTCATAAGTATCCAAAGGACAAATCACAATTGTTAGCTAAGATGTGTCTAGACGTAGCACAATAAGGTGAAACAAAGGACAATGGAAAGAACTACAGAACAAGCAAATAGGGCAGATTTTTCCTTTTTCCTAAATTTATCCTGGATTTCCCAAAAGGCACTAGTAGGAATCAAACTTTTTTATTTTTTCACTATATTTTTATATTTTTATCTGAACAAGGATCACAAAAGATGCAACCACAAAAATTGGCACTTACAACTGAGGTGGGATGTGGTCTACAGAAATTCAGCAAGTGCTCTGAAAGCGTGCAAAACTCTTGATAATTTTTTCTTTATTTTCCTGATTTTTTTTGGCAATTTTGATGAGACCAAACAAGGCTTTACCAATTTTGGGTCGGGTCCAAATGGCATCAAGAAGTTGCTGTAAAAATTTCAGATGTTTTTGATAAACAAGCGAAAAGTTTTGCCTGTTTTACCGAAGGTATGTCAAGTTATGTTTTCTTGGAAGGCACAACACGGCGGCGGCGGCAGTTAGGGCAGAGTGTTCCTAAAATCCAACACCGATCACAGGATGAATTGTCCCTGTGACTAACAACAATAGGTATTCGCCTGATGATGTAAGGAGGGCTGCAATGTAGGCAAAATAATAGCAGCTGGCAACCTAGCTAGGGTTAGCGCGGCGGGGAGAGATCACACAAGGCGCCTAGCGGGGCAAGTCGAGTAATATGGTGGCTTTGACTTGTTGTTTGGAAAACAGTGAATGGGATAGCAGTGAAACAAAGAACAACAACAGTGCAGTTGAACTATGACGGCGAACACAATCGAAACCAGCAACTAGACTCAACCACGAACATAAACTCAACAAAGCAAATCTAAAAACAAAATCGCAAGGCACAATGGGTTATAGGACAACGAAAGTTGAAATATTTTTGTTGGCTTTTTGTGGACTGTAGGTAATGAACAAATATGAATTTAGAGCAAATGAGATTATACCTTACGGTAAACCTAAAATATGTGTCAAGCGTGGCGATGTCCTGATCATCTGATGAGAACCAAGCCCAGTCTTTCGAGCGGCAACCGGTAAATTCGATTTGTGGAGATCTCAACATTGGCAATCTGGCTTAAAATCAGACACAATTCAAACCCCGCAACCGTTACACCACTGCTACATTGGTTATCAGCCAAGCACAACTTGATTGACCTCACCAAGAAGGCTTTTCCTGCAAGCAAATCGAAGAACACAAGCAAGAAGGTATAAACATGCAATCTAAAATTGCAAATATGAATGATGCGAATATCAAATGAGGGTTCAAGAACTTGGTTCCAAAGGACTAATCGACACAGTGGAGGAGATCAAGAACGGGGGCCGTGGATCACTATAAAAGGATTTGTCACCACAGTTACAATGAACAATTTAGTTTCTCGATGGAAAAATAAACTCTAAACAAAACCAGAATCTAAACAGCAGCGGTTGTGTGGAATATAAAAGGGAGATATTCTAGGGTTGTAGGCGACTAGGGGGAGGCGCCCACAACTTGGGCTTAAGGCCCGACTCGATACATGGCCAAGTTGGCCTAAAATAGGTGACACAACACCTTGCTGTGGTCACACAGATTAATCCACAGGTGATCTGGAGCTAGGACTAGATCCAAAACAACGGCGTCGTCGTCCCCTTTCCAACATGTCCATGATCACGCCGTCTCGATGTTGTATGAAGAAGTTATGATTGAAACATTGATGATGTGTCAAGCATGGCGATGTCCTCATCACTATAGGTTCGGAGCCACTAATTTTAGCTAAGCCTATCTTTTTGATGGCTATGAGCTACGTCCATGTTTAATCCATATGGTCCAAAACCAATCCTTTTCACACAAGGAAGAAAAAAATCCTTATACTCACCTTAACGAGTTCGAACAGACCTGCGCATGTCTACATATTAAAGGCATGTATGATGAAACCCTTGGATGGAAGCCTTTTCCTTTCTCTCTAGAAGGAAAAGCTAAGATCTGGTATAGTAGAACCGCACAGAGTATGGAAGGGAGTTCGAAAGCCCTTTGTTCTAGCTTTTGTATAAACTTCTTCTCTACTCCCACGATCGTCCACCTGCGTTTATGTTGACGGTCGATAACGTCAACTTTTATTAGAACTTTAAACCCGAAGGAAAACATGAATACACACTAGTATAGGGTTTAAACTAACAATTGCCACGAGTTTTTCATAATCTGTATTTTCTGGGGTTTAATTCATAGAGAGCTGAAAAGAGGGATTCTAGTGCATATTTACCACGAAACTCATCCTCGTCTGAAAATATCACGAGAAGACTCAGGAAGGGTCTAGAAGACACCCGAAGAAACAAGAGCCACGGAGGAAACAAGGTGGGGCCAGCCGGCCCCAACCTGGGGCCGGTCGGCGCCCTGTTTCGCCCAATTTCCACCGCCTTCTGGAGTCTTCCTCCCACGCATCCTTAGAAGCCAAGCAAAGTATCCCTCCGTCGATTTTAAGTTGGTTTGATCCAACGATGCACACAAGATGAAGACACGGATCGCTGACGTGGCAGTTCCTTACCCCCCTACTCCACCTCGGCCTGTATAATGATACCCAAGGCTCCCCCAAGAGGCATTCTACACCCCGGTGCTTCATATTCTCTACATAATTAGGATTAGGGTCCCTCTAGTTGATCTAGTTCTAGTTTATCTAGATCTAGTTCATCTAGATGTAGCAATTAGGAGAGACTAGTTCTTCTAGATCTAGTCTTGTTTAGAGATTAGAGAGATTAAGTAGAGGAGTAGAGATTCTAGAGGAGTTTCGGCATGTCGACGCTTCTTCGTGGCTGTATTCTTCTGGATTCAGTTCCCTCGCCCGGAGCTACGTTCTGAGGTACTTTTGTACTTACCCTTCTGGTTTAAGTAAGCAACTTGTTCTTATTCATTCTTTGGGTTCACAACTCATATTGAGTGCTTTGATCTTGGTCATTACTTGGTTGAAGTAGTATTTCATAGTGTAGGCATGGTGCCGAGGCTAGGTTTACTTGTGGATGTCCCTGATCAGCCGGACAATGGTAGTTCGCGTAGATGACTTTATAGCTGTGTTGATTCCTTTGTAGTCCACTTCCCGTTGATAGGACTCATAGGCTTATAGGTGCCTGGTAGGAGATTACTCTGATTCTTCTCCTATTCGGGGTTACTTGCCCGATAAGACGATATTATACAAAGTTTACCGTAATCGGAACCAGAGTGCATTAGCTATTTCCTTTTTCTTGATATGATCTAGCCTAATTGTAGGGTTAAGACTATATACTTTGTCATCATCACAACTGTTCCCTATGGATACAATATTTAAAACCTCTGGATAAAATGTGACACTGGTATGATATCTGTGCGCTTGCGGATAATCCTACTTAAATCTATTTAAGTGGAGTGCAGTTAATTTATACCAACAAGCATTTTTGGCGCCGTTGTCGGGGAATGGTTTGTTGATTTTGACTTAATTTAGCTTAATCTTGTATTATACTTTTATCTTTTCCTATTTTTATCCTAGTCTCTTCATTATTTTTTGTGTTCATCCTTATGGATGTTTTTAATACTATTGCTATTTATCTTTATGCCATGTGCAAAAGCTTAAAGCATAAACCTTATCATAATATCTATAAGCTATGCCCATGTCTACATAATATTATAAACCCTTCTCAAATATATCATGGGATCATTAATCCTGACCTTGGTTTGCTAGGCCCCATGATTATTCAACATTTAGGTCTTACCAAGAGTTACAAGGAATCCCTTGATATATCTTCTCGAGAGTTCTTTCTTATCTTTTTAAAACCAATAGTTTATGCTCAAAAGAGTTGCTCTGGCTATTTCTGAACTCCCCAAAAGAAGAAAAGGATTTATTATCTAAACTAAAAACAGAAGTCTTGATAACTAAAATACAATCACATCATTCTTAAGATTTAGCTATCAATCCTAAACCTTTAAAATTCCACTTTAAGGATTTAGACTTCCAATTAGCTAAGATGCTCCTAAATCAATGCATATCAGATCTTCTTAGAAGAGTATCTTGGAAAAAGCATCATCAACTTCCTTTCCTTCCTAAAAAGACATTGGGAAGAATTCAAGGATGGCATGCCAAGTGATGCCATAGAAGGAGAGCCAAGCCACATAGAAATAAATTCTATCTTCTCCCCTTCTATGCCCATACTAAATGTCTTTGAACCCATCCTTGACCCCAATAAATCTTTTTATGCTCCTTCTACTAAACTTCATAATGACCCTAGAAATCCATCCTAAGAATAGGAGTCATGTAAATTATAGGAATACCCTAGAAGAGCAACAAAAATAGCAGGAACGCGTAGAGCATATTAGAAATACATAGGCTATTGTCAAAGAATGGATGGAAGAAGATGAAGTTTTAGCACTAGAATCTAAACTTGGTCTAAATTCAAATGTTAAGCTTAAATCAATTTCTTTGATAAACAAAACTCACCCAAGTTTAGAGAAAGCTTTAGACGAGACGAACCTTAGGGACATCAATTCATGGGAAATCCTAGAAAATAAAATATCTAATAAATGTCATAGGCATGAAATAATAGAGGCAAACTTATTGCCTATAGACAACCATGAAGAGACACCCTTGGAGTTTGAAAAGGGAGATCATATTGTCGAGCATGTGAATTATTTCATTAAAAACCCTATTAGACCCATGCTCATATGAGAAATCTCCTAGAGCAATTAGTCTCTAATATTATCACACATGAGATCCTCAACCCCCTTATTCTACCTATTAATAAAATCATTAAGAGGGTGGCTATAAACACATATGTTTACCATAAATATTGTAGATCTTGTTGTGGTGAATAATACACTTAGTTTGGTGTTGGAAGGGAAACCACTTCGCCAAACCACATCTTGAAGGTTTCCCAAGGACATGCTTAGTGTCCGAAAACAAGCACTGTTTAGACCATGACATGAGTGTTCTTCTACTGTGCTACCCTTGTTAATTGAGCATAGAATTATAATTATGAAAATATTCCTTCGAGTATTCTTGTCACTAACCCTTCAAGGTTTGAAGCAAAAGATCAATGGAGTAACAAATGCAAGGTATGTCCAACCAATCATCATGCATCCAATCTTGATTTTTGCAAAAGTCAAGCTTCGGGGATATGCTCTCATAAATACATCTCTTGCAATGTTGCTATACTATCTTGGTTGTGCCTACTTTTAAGATATGCTCAATTTGCTGAACAATATTCATGCTCTTTCATCACTGTTTGAGTAAATCTCTATAATATTTTCATGTTACCTTTGTTTGCTATAGTATCCTTAAGGTTTGGAGTATTTTCATACACCTTTTGAATTAGGCATGGTGCTTAGTTTAAAGTATTTTCTTGAGTCATAATTAGACGAGGTGTTTAGTTTGATTCTTGAACTAAGAGGTGTGTTGATTTTTACTTTCAAAGGCTTTTTGAATTAAGCGTGGTGCTTAGGTTAAAATGCCTTCCTAATTCAAGTTAGACGTGGTGTCTAGGTTGATTTTTGAGCCAATAGTATGCTGTAGTAGATATTGGAGATGAAGAGAGACACAATAAATATGCACAAGGTCAAGAAGCTGAGACATGAGGAAGAAAGGTCAAACTTCTCTGGATGATCCAACCAAGTTCTTCCACATCTCATGCTCCCATCGCTCCACACGCTGGTTTGCAATCTCTAAATTCACTATTACTTTATTTCTATAAGTTTGAGCTGATTCATAATGCCTATATTTGAGAATCAAAACATAAGATGGGAAAATAATTTCAAACCCTTAGAAAGAAGTACTAAATGCGCTATGCTAAGTATGCTCAAGCAAATTCTTTTTTAGCATAGAAAGTGACCCTTAGCTGTGTTACAACAATGCCCTTGTCACTACTTGTATATTCCATCGGGTATTTGTTGTCCACTAATTTGTTGCAGGCATAATAACGATTGGAGTGAAAAGAGTCAACAGATTAAAGAAGCAAAAGATGGCAAAAGAATGAGTGCAACAGAGGAGACAAGATGTCTATGAGCAACTCAAGATTCAAGAGGAGGGACCACCAGTCATTTACCCTTCATCAGTTGGTGACGTCACACTCCAATAATGAAGGTAATATTCTAAGGTAAGTGGTCACTCTCTTCTCTTGATCTTGGTGTGCACATAAGTGAAGACACAAACATATTAGAGTTACAACTTAAATTGATTAACTCAATATGCTTTGCTCTTTAAAATTATTCATGGCACCATTCTCTTAATCTTAGTCTTAACTAAACAAGTTAAAACATTATATTCAATCCTAGGAAGATGATAGTCGTACTTATTTGAAAATTTATATAGAGATAGACAATCCTTCCATTAGTTAAGCAATTTCATTCTTTTCTGTCAGGTGAACTTAAATGCAATATTAAATGCTTAATCTTTTGATCTTACCACTCATAAATAAATCATGTAACACAACTTTATCTTGTTTATTGTGCCTAAAGATGGAGAAAAATAAATAAAGAAATAGATTTAGTTCTGTTGGTGTTTTTCTACCAGCAGAGCCCATGCACTTGATCTCTACCTTAGTTTTGCAAACAGGACGACACATCAAGCAAAGTTTATTAATTCTACAAGTGAAAGTTCTATGAGCATGCACACCGAGCAAGATGCTGCCAGCTACTATTTAAACTCTCATTCAACCTACTGGCAAAATCAAAGAACAAAAATGACATTAAAATCACTAGAGGTATGCAACCATCAAGACCTCCATCTCTCAAGATAGAGAGATACACAAGAGTGGAAGAAGAAGACCTGTCGGTAAACTTTAAATTTTACATCATCGCCATAAGGTAATATGGCAGTTATCTAATCAATTGGTATTCCTGTCTACATTAATAATTTCACTTTAAATATTTTAATCTACATAAAATAAAATAAAATAAATCTTTATTGCTTCTTTTACTTCATCATAAAATATTAAAAGCCCCACAGGAATAAACTTATGGTAACCCTATAGGAATATTTACTGTGGTGACATAAAATAATAATAATAATAATAATAATAATAATAATAATAATAATAATAATAATAATAATAATAATAATAATAATAATAATAATAATAATAATAATAATAATAATAATAATAATAGTAATAATAATAGCATCTGTATTTACTTTCTTGCATCATGAAAAGCCTAAGCCCCATAAGAATAAATATTCTTTGTGGAGGCATAAAAATACAACTATATATAAATCATGCACACATATTTAATTTCTACATAATTAAATTAGAAATCCTAAAAAGAGAGAGAATCGTGTAAGAACTTGTCAATTTAAAATCAACTCATAAGAATGATCAATTACTCTTTGGCTGACCGCTAACCCAATTAAATTCGAGTCTCGAGATTTGGTTTTCTTTTTGAGTATAATTATGCAGGAACAACATTATGATAAGGAGAGAGTCTATTAGTGGCACCCACCTGGAGCGCTGTCGGTTAGCTCACTCTGAAGATCATCAACATAAACTATTGCAAACATCTAGCTTGGGGGAGGAGCATCCCCTAGTTATCAGGTAACTATACCTAAGCGATTATCGAGTCTACTTTATATAGTCATAAAATACCAAAAATATGTGAGCACATGAAGGTTCACAATAGTATCATAAGAAAATATATAAAAATACCAAAAATATGTGGGCACATGAAGGTCCATGTCTTTAGAGTCTTCTGAGTCTAATAGAATTGAATAAAAAAACCAAACAAAATACATATCTATATATTAAGGTGTGATCATAGAGTACGTCTACAGTCAGTCTAGTTTAGAGTCAAATAAAAATTAGAGAATATTAAAATTGTGTCTTGGAGATGATGAATAGTTGCTCTACCGTAATTCCTTTCAAGTGCCTAGTTTTCAACCATGAATTCTCCTGAGTTTTAGACATGACTACTTTAAGAGTTTACTCTGAACCTAAAATTTATGGAGGCATATGTTTAAGCTGAGTCTAGGTAACTGGTATTATACATGAAGGTCTAAGCTGCTATTTATCTTATTCCTAGCATTACTAACTTCTGGAGATTTATTTTTAAAAACCCAAAATCTTACATGATGAGCTCTTGTATGATAAAATTTAAATTCCTACCAAAGCCATATATGATACATTTAGAGTTAGGAAAACCTTTGCGCATTCATACTACTTGCTTTACATTGAGTGTAGTCAACCTTTGGAGTATACCTTATGAGAGTCTTGTCATGGTTTAAAATTAAGATCACTCACGCACTCCACCCACATATGAATTACTCCTACTCTGGGAGTAAGCGCAATTATTTTCCATTTTCATCTAGATCCATCTTAAAAAAATGTTTTCTCCTATACTAGGAGTAAACACCCAAATATATACCCTATAGGACAACCCCCATTTAATTGCTCTAAGTTCTTATCATTATTTCTCCGATTATTTATATTCGCAGGATGCATGTGGCTATGCAAAGGTATTTAAAAAGAAAAAAAAGAAAAAAAAGGGAGTAAGAGATGGACAAGTGTCCCAACAATTAAAACAATGGGTACATAGATGCCCGCCTCCCAGATTTTCAATAAAAAGAAGAGAGAATAAAGATAGCCCATGTTTTCCTACGAAAAGTTCTGAGGGAGTAATTTTCAAAGAGCAAAAGTAGAATTAGGATTAGCCATTAAATACTATATATATACCTATCCACCATATTCCATACACACACACATCTTAATTTGATTGTATGCCTTGATTCTTTGTGGATCCATCGTTTGACTTTACAATATATGAAATGCAAGTATGTTCATCCTTGTTATTGCCACTCCTTTAAGCTCCACTATATATATCCTTAGTTGTAGGAAGGCATACCATTATTAATGCCTCAATGAGATCCATAAATACTATATATTAAGAGACTTGAGGGTGTCATACAATTAAGCTCTGAGTTTTATTTCAAAAACTTGCAAAATTCTGAAATATTGGTACTGTGAAGAATTTGAGACATAGTGCTTGACTTGATTGTTCTATCTTTTGATTACTCAAGACTTATGCAAAAAGCTAAAAAGCTCTATGGTTAAAGGTAAAATGGGTAAGTTTGAAAGTTAGACTAGAGGAAAATTTATGTTTAAAACCAAGAGTACTTAAAAGAAATCAAAGTATTGTAGCAACTCCTAATCCAAGTTTATTAATTAGGCTTGGGTTGTTTGCCAAGGGACCGGCAAAAGGTAAGCTTGGGGGAATTGTTGACGGTCGATAACGTTAACTTTTATTAGAACTTTAAACCCGAAGGAAAATATGAATACACACTAGTACAAGGTATAAACTAACAATTTCCACGAGTTTTGCATATTCTGTATTTTCCAGGGTTTATTTCACAGAGAGCTAAAAAGAGGGATTCTAGTGCATATTTACCATGAAACTCATCCACGCCAGAAAATATCACGAGAAGACTCAGGAAGGGTCTAGAAGACACCCGAAGAAACGAGAGCCACGGAGGAAACAAGGTGGGGCCGGCCGACCCCACCCTGTCGGCACCCTGTTTCACCCAATTTCCACCACCTTTTGGAGTCTTCCTCCCACGCATCCTTGGAAGCCAAGCAAAGTATCCCTTCGTCGATTTTAAGTCAGTTTGATCTTAACTTTTATAAGACGCAGATCGCTGATGTGGCGGTTCCTTGCCCCCTACTCCACCCCGGTGCTTCATATTCTCTACATAATTAGGGTTAGGGTCCCTCTAGTTGATCTAGTTCTAGTTTATCTAGATCTAGTTCATCTAGATGTAGCAATTAGGAGAGACTAGTTCTTCTAGATCTAGTATTGTTTAGAGATTAGAGAGATTAAGTAGAGGAGTAGAGATTCTAGAGGTGTTCCAGCATGTCGGTGCTTCGTCGTGGCTGTATTCTTCTGGATTCAATTCCCTCGCCTGGAGCTGTGTTCTGAGGTACTTTTGTACTTACCCTTCTGGTTTAAGTAAGCAACTTGTTCTTATTCGTTCTTTGGTTCACAACTCATATTGAGTACTTTGATCTTGGTCATTACTTGGTTGAAGTAGTATTTCATAGTGTAGGCATGGTGCCTAGGCTAGGTTTACTTGTGGATATCCCGGATCAGCCGGACAATGGTAGTTCGCGTAGGTGACTTTATAGCTGCGTTGATTCCTCTGTAATCCACTTCCCGTTGATAGGACTCATAGGCTTATAGGTGCCTGGTAGGATATTACTCTGATTCTTCTCCTATTCGGGGTTACTTGACCGATAAGATGTTATTATACAAAGTTTACCGGAGACGGAACCAGAGTGCATTAGCTATTTCCTTTTTCTTGATATGATCTAGCCTAATTTTAGGGTTAAGTCTATATACTTTGTCATCATCACAACTGTTCCCTGTGGATACGATATTTAATACCTTCGGGTAAAATGTGACAATGGTATGATATCTGTGCGCTTGCGGATAATCCTACTTAATTCTATTTAAATGGAGTGCAGTTAATTTCTACCAATAGTTTAGAGGTCTTATCTTTTACCCAAAAAGATAATGAAACCCTAATTGCTGCCTAGGAACATGTTGACACCTATTAACCCACAATATTTATTAGCAATTATCTCTCCGCCATATATGAATATCTACTAGAATAGGGTTATAACTGACGATTTCCATGAGTTTTGGTGATTTGTGTATTTTTCAGGGAAGTATTCAAGAAAGCCTAAAAAGAAAGATTTAAGTGATAATCTACCACGAAACTTATCCGCAACGAAAGGACGTCACCAGAGGAATCAGGAAGGCTCAAAAAGACACCCGAAGCAGCGGGATTGGTAGAGGCCACCAGGTGGGGCCGGCTGGCCCCACCCCTGCATCGGCCGCCCCCCTATGGCTAGGGTTTGCTCCCCCCCTTCAGAAGATTCATCCACTGCCTCTCCTAGTGCATCTCGGCCCTTGGTTAAGTTGGTTTGATCTAACGGCGCATATCTATCCCACCGGGCAATAAATAGAGGGCCAGACCCCCCTAGAGGAAGCCAGATCAAGAGATGAAGAGTCAGAGCATTAGATGGAGATCCACTAGATCTAGGCTAGCAATCAAGATAGAGATTAGGGAGATAGAGTAGAGGAGTAGAGATTCGGAGGAGTCCCGGCCTGTCGGAGCTTCCTTATGATTTGTATTCGTCTGGATTCGGCTCCCTTGCTTGGAGCTGTGTTCAGAGGTACTTTTGTATTTACCATTCTGATTCAAGTAAGCAACTTGTTTTTATTCGTTCTTTAGTTTGCAACTCATATTATATTGAGTTCTTTGATTTGGGTAGCTCCTAGGTCGGAGTAATGATTCGTAGCATAGACGTGGTGTCTGGGCTATGGAGATGATCAGCCAAACAGTGGTAGCTTGCATAGGTAACTTTATAGCTATGTTGAATCCTCTATAGTCCACTTCCCGTTGATAGGACCGATAGGCTTATAGGTTCCTAATAGGAGATTACTCTGTTTCTTCTCCTATTCGGGTAACTTGCCCGATAAGACAATATTATACAAAGCTTACCAGTTATTAGAACCAGAGTACATTAGCTATTTCCTCATTCTCAATAGTTTTCTAAATTGATTGTACCCCCCTTAGATTAAGAAGTTATAGACTAAGTCATAAATCACGTACTGTTCCTTTGGCTTCGATATTAAAACCGGGTTGATCTTGGTGAAGTGCTGATCAGTATATATCTATACGCTTGCGGATGATCTGATTATAATCATTATTAGGGTGCAGTTAATTTATACCAACAAGCATTTCTGGCACCGTGGCCGGGAATGGTTTGCTGATTTTGACATTAATCTATCTTAGCCTATAGTTATCCTTTTATATAAAAAAATAGATATAATAAAAAAATATAAAAATATGGAAATTGAATCTCAACTTTTATATCAATATGGAGCATCATCGGGATCGTACCTCCAGCCAAAGGAATCTTCTAAACCTATCACATCATCTGGCTATGAGCTACGCCCGGGACTAATCAAATTAGTTCAAGAACATATTTTTTCTGGTAATTCTAGCGAAAACCCCTATTCCCACTTAGCCGAATTTGAGCAGACATGTTCATGTCTAAGTATAAAGGGCATGGCCGATGAAACTTTAAGATGGAAACTCTCTCCATTTTCATTAACGGGTCAAGCTAAGAAATGGTATAATCGCAATGTTGAGAATATTCAAGGAGACTTGGATATATTACGAAAAGACTTTTGCCTTAAATACTGCCCGGTAGAAAAGGTCGCTAAACTTCAGTTTGAAATTATAGGATTCAAACAATTAGACAATGAATCGCTAGGCAAGGCTTGGGATCGTTTTGATAGCTTTGTAAATTCTGGATCTAATCTTGCTTTACCAGAACCCATGCTTTTACAACATTTCTTTTTAGGCCTTAATGATAGAAATCAAGAATACCTTATTGTGGCCTCAGGAGGAGCTTTTATGCATATTACTGTTGATCATGCTATTCTTACTAATATTTTAAATGATCTCCCCAAAGAAAAAGAAGAGTTGTTAGAAGAAGAATCTCTATTAGCTAAAAATAAATTTTTATCTGATTCATCAGAATCTATAGTTGAACTAGCTAATGAGAAGGAGGTAACTCCAAATTCTGAATGGATGCTTGAAATTGAGGATGATTTCTTTGATGATTATGGTAATACTACATTTTATCGTAAGATTATTCAACCCCAGCAGTCTAGGGATTTTAATCCTAATTTCTCACATCCTGATGATTTAAAATTTCTTAGAGAAATTATAAGAGAATTAATTTTTATTTTGGGTGATGATTGGTTAATAGAATCTGAGCAATCCCCTGAAGTAATTCGTTTTGATTCACCCTCTGTTGCTATAAAGTTGCAAGTAGATTCATATCCTTTTGAAGCTTTATACAACCCAGTTGTAGGAGTCAACATTATGTCATATACTTTTGCTAAAGAATTCTTGAGAGACATACCATTAATTCCTACAAATAAATTATTAAAGAATTGCTCAGGACACATTATTCCTAGCTTAGGAGTTTAGAGTGCACTTTCTATTGTTATTAATGATTTCCGTATTTTGCTAAATTCCTTTATATTTGATGTGTGGGATTTCAATGTAATGATTGGAGTACCCATAATAAACTTATTCAAGAATGTTGTAATGGTAAATTAACAATTAAATTTAGGAAAGGATTTAGTTTTTCAATACCTATAACTCATATAGTAAAAGTTAAAGCAGAACCCCTTCCTGACTTAGATCCAATTGAAGAGGTTAAGACATCTAAATTTTATAATTTTATTCAACCTGATTTAGAAGATGATACCCAGTTCTTCATCAATGAAGAGGAAGAGGACCCTATTGATCTTGAACCTCTTGATGAATTATTAGAGCCACTTAAACCTCCTATTGAACTTAAACCACTACCTTCTGGGCTTAAATATGTTTTTCTAAATAATGATAAAAATATCCTGTGATTATTAGTGATAAACTCTCAGATGAAGAGACTTATAACCTAATAACTGTTTTAGAAAAACACCGAGCTGCTTTTGGTTATTCACTCTAAGACCTAAAAGGGATTAGCCCTGTCCTTTGCACTCATCGCATACCAACCAATCTAGAAATTACACCTTCAAGAGAGCCTCAGCGTAGACTCTAGAATACGATGAGAGAGGTAGTAAAGAAAGAGGTCTTTAAGCTTTTGCATGCAAGGATTATATATCCTGTACCGCATAGTGAGTGGGTAAGTCCTGTGCAAGTTGTACCTAAAAAGGGAGGAATGACAATTGTCTAAAATGATAAAATGAATTAATACCCCAGAGAACTGTCACTAGATGGCGAATGTGCATAGATTATAGACAACTCAACAAGGCACTAAAGAAAGATCATTTTCCTCTACCTTTCATTGATGAGATGCTAGAGGGTTTAGCCAATCATTCTTTCGTTTGTTTTCTTGATGGTTATTCAGGATATCACCAAATCTCTATCCACCCTGATGATCAAAGCAAAACCACATTTACATGTCCCTATAGAACTTATGCTTATCACAGAATGTCTTTTGGATTATGTAGTGCACCCGCTTATTTTCAAAGATGCATGATGTCTATATTTTCTCATATTATAAAAGAAATCATGGAAGTTTTTGGATGATTTTTCAGTTTATGGAAAAACTTTTGATGATTGTTTAGAAAATTTAGATAAGGTTTTGCAGAGATGTGAAGAAAAACACTTAGTCCTCAATTGGGAGAAATGTCATTTTATGGTTAGAGAAGGAATAGTGTTAGGACACTTAGTGTCAGAAAGAGGTATAGAGGTAGATAAAGCTAAAATTGAAGTAATTAAACAGTTACCTCCACCTATTAATATAAAAGGAATCCGAAGCTTTCTTGGTCATTGTGGTTTCTATCGTAGATTTATAAGAAATTTCTCACAAATTACAAGGCCAATGACTAGATTGTTAGCTAAGGATATACCTTTTGAATTTGATGATGAATGCTTAGAATCATTTAATATTGTTAAGAAAGCACTTACATCAGCACCAATCATTCATCCCCCTGATTAGTCTTTACCTTTTGAAATTATGTGTGATGCTAGTGATTACGTTGTAGGCGCAGTCTTAGGACAAACAAAAGATAAAATACATCAGGCAATTGCTTATGCTAGCAAAACAATGACAGAAGCACAATTAAATTATGCAACCACTGAAAAAGAACTTTTAGCTGTTGTTTTTGCTATTGATAAATTTAGGTCTTACTTAGTTGGAGCTAAAATATATGTTTGTTCTAACCATGCTGCTCTTAAATATTTGCTCACTAAGAAAGATGCTAAACCACAATTAATAAGATGGATTTTATTACTTCAAGAATTTGATTTGGAAATTAAAGATAGAAAAGGAATAGAAAACCATGTTGGTGATCATTTGTCTAGGACATATTTTAAAGAACCTCAGGAATTACCTATTAATGACTCATTAAGAGATGACATGCTGTTTAAAGTGACCAAGATGTGGGTCGTGTCAGAGGCATAGAAATATCAATACTAGAGATGCTATGCCACTCACCAACAATATTCAAATAGAGCTCTTTGATGTCTGGGGAATTGATTATATGGGACCATTTGTGAAATTGTGGAATTATGAGTACATTTTGGTACCAGTTGACTATGTATCCAAGTGGGTAGAAGCCATGCCATGCAAGAAAGCTGATTCAAGACACTCAAAGAGGATGTTTGAAGAGGTTATATTTCTGAGGTTTGGAACACCTAGGATGGTTATAAGTGATGGAGGAACACATTTCACTGATAAGAAGTTTCACTCATACCTACAAGCTTATGGAATATGACATAATGTCGCTACTCCATATCATCATCAGACAAGTGGCCAGGTAGAAACATCAAATAAACAAATCAAAAACATTCTCTAAAAAACAGTAAATGGGATAGGAACTTTATGGAAGGATCGGTTACCAGATGCACTATGGGCATACAAGACAGCTTATAAAACACCTTTGGGTATGTCACCATATCAACTGGTGTATGGTAAGACCTGTCACTTGCCAGTTGAACTAGAACATAAAGCTCACTGGGCTATCAAAAGATGGAATATGGATTTAGAAGCCACTGGAGAGAGAAGAAAAATGCAACTATCAGAACTAGAAGAGTGGAGAGAAAAGGCTATCACAATTCGAGGATCTACAAAGAACGAACGAAGAGATGGTAAGAAAAGAGGATCAAGAAGAAGGAATTTGCACTAGGAGATAAGGTATTCCTTTTTAATTCCAGGTTCAAATTATTTGGGCTTGGAAAATTGAGGAGCATATGGAAAGGACCCTTCATAGTCGTGAATTCATCACCACACGGAGCAGTAACTCTACAATCAAGCGAAGGTACGTTATTCAAGGTAAATGGACACTGACTTAAACTTTATTTAGAACCATTTGATTCGGGAGTAGTTGATGAAATAGAATTCATCCAATTACCAACATATTAAGCTCTATTTATTCCGGTAGAAAATTTTATCCAAAAACACATCTAACAGAAATTAGGAGGAGTCTAAAGGCACCACACAGAAGGGCACCCGAGGAGGGCCCTTGGTGGGGCCGGCCAATGCCTATGTGGGGGCTGATCGATGCCCCCCTGACGCCTCTCGTCCCGACTATCGTTCCCTATCCTTCTACACCCTTTCTACGAATATTCGTGCAATATCCAATCACCTTCGGATATTCTTTCGTACGGATCCCGCGTAGAGCCTAGGATTTTTCCTCATCCTGTCTCCTGAAAACCCATATAAATACGTACCTAGACCCCCCTCAATAGTATCCCATAAATAGCCACCTCGTTCCTCAGAAAAGCTCTCCAATCTAAATCTATTAGCAATGGCGGACAAGGCAATCATCTCCTACAGCGCAGACTTCAACAACATCCCCAACGATGACTCGAAGGCCCTCATCCTCTCGCTGTTGTGCCACCGAAGCAAGTCGCTATGGTGCCCCAACGTTATGAGCAAGGATACTACGCACAAGATCCATCTGCTCTTCCTCCACCTCCTACAAGGCTGCTACTTGAAGCGGGTACTAAGGGGAAGCAAATTGCTATCTCGAAGGGTACTCCGCTTCTTCCACCGAGAGACAATGAACGGCTCTTGTTGGTCCAAACCGACAAGAAGGAAAGCTGGTATCCGTCAAGTACACCACTGCTCGACATGCTATCCAAGGAGTTCGTGCAAACCCTAATGAGGTATGCTACACTGAACACACCGCACCTAAGCCCAAACCCAAGAGGAAGAGAGCAACATCAACATTAGCACTGGAGAAAGTTCCTAAGCAGCCAGCACCTACTTTACGCACCCTCAACGAGAAGCTCGTAGGGCTCTCCGATATTGTCAAGGGCATGGAAGCATCCAACAATCTAAGGGACAAGCTCATAGAAGTCATGGATACTCAATTAGGGATCAGTTTCAAGTTAATCCGCAACCTCAAGCACGATAAAGACAAGCTTGAAGCAGAGGTTGCAGCCCTCCAAGAAGTAATTCAGGGCCTCAACAATGAAGGGCAGCCTTAGTTGCCTAGTTATCTATTAATAAGGCACAACTCTGCTAGATTTGGTTAGTTAATTAGGTCAGTCGAGTCATAAATTTTTCTTAGGACAAAGCCTAATGAGCTAGGGCAGTCGTTAGCTCCGTCGTTAAAGCGTCTGTCAATTTATCACCGCCATGAATAGATAAAGTGCCTTATCTTTTATCTACTCTACTCCCTATTTTTCGGTATATGTTTGTCTCCACATGTTGCGCAGAAAAGTATGCAGGAAAATAAGTGTGGGGGAGGCACATTGAAGTCACGTAACAAAAATTCAAATGAAAAAAATAGCGTAATTCGAAACACAATTGAACCAAGATCGCGCACAGCAAAGCGGGCCCCACATTGCCCAATAGTGGGGCCGGCCGGTGCCTAAGTGGGGCCAGCCGGCGCTCCTGCTCGCCCGTTTTCACTCTCGTTTTGGTCACGGTCAGGTTTGAGTAATTATAGTATAATTGCATGTATTTCACTTTGAATTGTCATCCAAATCATAAATCTTTCTATTAAATATTTTTCAGAAATAATAAACACCATTTAATCTATGACTTGAAAAATAAATTATATAACACTTTTCTAGAGTCATGTTAATTATGAAATTTATAGTACTTCATGATTGCTTAAGTTATTGTGGAAAGAGAGATAGCAAAATAATGAGTACTCAATTCCTAATAATTTGTCTTTGGAGATTTTCTTTCAAAAAAGGTAAAAACAATTAGCTTCACCTCTCTTTGTGTTGATGCAAAAGTTGATCTGCAAACACAAAGGGCTAATACCCGATTTAAACGTTAAGGCGTGCCAGCCGATTTGACCTTACTATCGGCAAAGGTGATAACTCGGATACTTTGGTCCCGACAATAGCGATGCGCCCGGATGCCACGACCAAGAGGTATTCACGTGGAACTTGAGAATACGCCGAGCTTAAGTCGACGAACTCCTAAGAACTCGTAATGAAAAAGGAAAATATGACGAAGTCGTCGAAAAAGTAGATGCTGGAATATGAGTAGAAACTTATGTTTGATTGATTGATAGATGTCTCAATTACAAGGCCCTAGGGTCTACATTTATACCCTGCTCAAAGAGCTACAACCAGACATGACTAGAAGTCGAATTCCAAATTTAAACAGAATCCGTGTACAAAACGATTTAAATAACTAAGGAAAACATAAAACTATCCTGCCGTGACAAGCTGAGACACCACTACGGACCAATTGGCAACCTCCAAGTCTTCCTTCCACGTCATCGGCAGACTCTCCATCGGCAACGATTAATACTGGCCATCGGCATAAACACATCACTATTAGCCACATTCAGCTGTCTCCTCATCGGCAACCACCATTATCGGCAACTCTCTTGCAGACCAGTCACTATTGCCCTTTCTTGCCGATCTACACTCTACCGATCCTGGGTACGTGTCCAAAAACTTTGTCAACACATGCCCCCCAATTTCGGAGTATGAAATCATTAATGCTCCGAAATTCTTTGCAGTAATGATGCCTTTCCACAATTAATTCTCCCAATTTAGTAACCGACAACCTTAATCTGAACAACATTGGTTCGATTCCTTCGCAGATTCCTCGAAATCCTCAACTTCCCAAACGGACATCTCCACTTTAGTCGCCCATCGGCAATGTTACCGTTACAAAGATCTACCGATGGACTGACCAGGACGTCCTGTTCAGTAAAGTATCTTATCCTCCCAAACAGATATCCCCACTTTATCCGCCCATCGGCAATATTACCGTTACAAGGCGCTGCCGATGAACTGACCAAGAAATCTCGCACAGTAAAATATCTCCAGATCACGACCGCTTCCTGTCAAATCACCAGCACAATCCCTTGATTACCGTGCGAACAGTTACCATATCTTCCTGAGTATCCTCGGATTTCACGGATACGGCGAAGTGATAAGTCAGATTTACCCTTGCCCATTTTGGCCTATAAATAGTTCCTTCTCGGGTACTCCTTCTCCATCGCATCATTTCTCAGTTCCAACTCCACCTTCCTGGCGGCGGCACTGTTTGAGATCTCTAAGAACTCCAACAAAGCCCCTTCTTCACCAACCTCGAAGCCTTCGATCATCCTTTTTGTGAGGAGATGGCCATTAACTTCACCGTTCCTGAGGTTAGTTCTTCATTCCACCTCTTGTGCTTTTACTGTATCCCTGTTCATCCACAATTTACTTTACTGAACATTTTTCTTTTTCTTTATTTGTTCTTCTTTTACCTTCAAAACCATTAGGATCTATCTAATAAAATTGTCATTCCTACCGATCAGCCACACCTCCAATGTCTTGGTCCGTTAGGGGATCCAGATCCCACCGATCTTATTAACGCGGAAACGAACAGAATCCCCTTTAGAGCTGAGAATTTTTCTCTGGATCTGTGGAAGGATACCTTCCGTTCCTGGCCCAGTCCTACCGTGGGATGGAAGGATTGGTTCTTGAGAGTCAGCCACTCAAATGAAGTCCAGTGGGGTGAGAGAAAACTGGACCAATGCATCAGGTTGTCCATTGCCGATATGCATAGGAATGAGTCACTGTTGATAGTTGCATCATATTTCTGGTCAGACACACTCAATGCCTTTGTCTTTGGCCACGGCCCTGCTTCCCCTACACTTGCCGATGTGGTCGTGCTCACCGGCCTAGATGTATCTTCTGCCGATAGCACCCAATTTTTTGATACCAAACCCAGTGCTAAGGTAGAAACTCGCTCCATCGGCGGTTGGTTAGGATACATCCAAAAATACAAACGAACAGGCCCTGTTAACATAAAGGAACAGACCAGCTTTCTGAACATGTGGTTAGAGAAATTCGTATTTTGTGGTCGATCGGCAGGACCAACTTCCGTCTACCTAGCAGCAGCAGAAAGACTAGCCAATGGTGGCCGATTTCCCCTCGACCGATACCTGCTTGGCGCGGCTTACCACCTCCTTCATCAAGTAATCAGGAAACTCCTGCTCGGCCAGTCCATCGGCAACTTGGGGGGTCCCTGGTGGTTTATCAACATGTGGCTCAGCCTCCACATGCACAAGCGCCTTGAGTTTGACCACTTCGAACAGCGTTTCCCTAGGGATATAGCCGAGGACTATGAACTAGATGAAGAAGAATCGGCAACTCGCCCTCCTCTAAACTTTGGCGAGGTTGCCATAGTCCTGCCCGGTACAGGGGGCAATGCAGACCAGGTCAGCCGATTCTTCCAAACCCTGTATGAAGGCCTGACAAGAGAACAGCGAGCATGGATGCCTTATGAAGATCCAGACACTATGTTTCCTTTGGTCTTCCATCCGTTCAACAAGGATCACGAAGTGATGATGGCACTGATCACTCCCAGAGCTATACCAGTAAACTTCTTCGGCAGTGGGAAAACCTTCAACCAAACCTATGAGTTTTACAACCCATCGGCACTAGCCCGTCAACTAGCTTTCGGCCAACTGCCGATTGCACTCTGGTATGCCGATGTGATAAAACCCAGGGAAGCCATCACTAACCTTCTCGAGTGGATCCGAATAGCCCAGCTGTCACCGAATGCCGACACAGATGTAGATCGCGGCGTGATCGACCCCCAGTACAAAGTTCCCGATAATACTGTAAGTGTTTCCAAACCGATGTTTCAATTCCTTCAATTTTATTTCCATCGTTAACTCACTTTCTGTATTATATTGCAGGTTGACAACGTTCCCCCATCGGTCAGCAGGAGTGGCAAGCCGATTGACCTTTTTCCATCAGGTCCGATCTCTTCAATCGGCAACAACGCTCCCACTTTGGCTGCCATCATGCATCGAGGCGTACGCCTCAAGAAAGTCACCACCAAGAGAACTCAGATATCTCCATCAATAGCTGCCTCTACTTTGGCACAGGCGTTCAAGGTACATTTTCAAACTCTTTCATACCGATCTCACTCTTACATCCATTGCACTTGTACTCACAAATTTCCCTTTTTGCATCAGCACACCGGCGCATCGGCAAGGACCAGAAGCAAAAGTGCCGATGCCCCCCCAGTCTAGTCAGCCAAAGAGAAAAGGTGCCAAGAATACCAGAGCACAAGCAAAGCGCCAAAAGACAGCAACGCCTTCTCCTCCCCCAGTATCACCAATCCCAGTAGAATCTTCTCCTTCCTCTCCAGAAGCCCAGATGCAACAAGCTCCATCTCCCCCTCAGCTGCAAGAAGCACCCCAAGTGGAAGAAATTCAGCCAGCAGGACCTCAGTCAGAAGTACCTCAGCCTGAAGACAGATCGGCTGATGTGGGTGAGCAGACTACCGATCTAGCAGGCTCGATCATAGCATCGGTAGTTTCCTCGATCCAGACAAGCACTGCACCACCCCAAGGTAATATATTTTACGAAATCATTGCCGATGAACCCATTTTCTCGATTTTATAATTACCTCTGCTAATTTTTCAGCTGACATAGTTCCATCGGCAACTCTGGCCGATCAACCCGTGGTTCCATCGACATCTTCTAGTCAGAGGCGAGAGATTGCCCTGAAACAAGTAAGTTATCCAATCCCTGTCTGTATCATTTATCAATACTTGACCATAAAATAACTCATTTTATTTCCTTTTCAGGAGCAGGATTCTCCCGACAGTTTGTTCTCTTTCGCCATCGACATCTCCGAAGATGAAGGTGAGGAAGCAAGCTCTTCTCGGGCAGTCGGGCTCACATCGGTAGAAATCAGGGCGAAATTGGAAGAATTATCAGCCCTCCTTCACCAAGACACAGCCCAACTAGTTGACGACTCCGACCCAACCAAGGCTTTCTTCAAAGTCCTCAGAGGCCAAATTCCTGCCGATGGTGAAGAGATCCTCTTCCAAGCCGCACATCTGGAGAGCCGTCAGCTGCAGTACCAGAGAGCTGCCCAACGTCTCGCCGATAGAGCCGTTCATGCCCAGCTTTCCGAGGAAATGATGAAGGTGAAGCTCCTTGCCGATGAGAAGCACAAGAACATCGGCATTTTAAAGTCCTCGGGAGATGCTCTGAAGCACAAGATCTCTGATCTATCGGCCAAAAGAGAAGCCCTGTTGGCAGAACTCAAGCAAGTGGAAGACGCCTTGTCCCAAGCCCGACAAGAAGAAAGCCAACTGCCGGAGACAATCAAGCTTCTTGAACAAGAGCGCAACATCCAAGCCCGCACGACTTTGCAGATGAAGAAAAAGCTGAAGCCAGTGGAAGGCTCTGCCGATGATGATACAAAAGTGATAGAAGAAGCAAACCAGATCCGTCTGCGTGCTGTATCAGCGATCCAAACGCTGCTGAACAAGTGAACCAATCATCGGCAACGTACTTGCTTCTTTCTTTTGAACATTCTCAAGATGTTGGTCTAGCCGATAGGACTGTTATCGGCACTTCCTTAAAACACTAAGTCCAGCTCGAGATACATTTTGATCCAGCCGATAGGAATGTTATCGGCACTTAACTTTCATACATCGATCCATATACTGGGGTAGTACTTCTTCAAATATTTGCCATTTAATGCTCTGGGAAATTCAACTCCTTTGAGAGTTTCTAAAATATAGGCATTACCAGGAGCCGATCGACTTATCCGATAGGGACCTTCCCAATTGGGAGACCACTTCCCAAATTTTGAGCTTTTAGTCCCAATCGGTAAGACCAATTTCCACACTAAGTCTCCATCGGCAAATTCTTTAGCCTTTACCTTCTTATCATACCATCTAGCAACTCTCTTCTTATTCTCTTCTATACTCATCAGAGCCCTTAGCCGATGTCCCGCCAGATCATCCAACTCGTCTGTCATCAAAGTAGCATAATCATCGGCAGCCAATTGATCTTGAAAAGATAATCGCCTAGACCCAGTCTTAATTTCCCAAGGTAGCACCGCATCATGCCCATATACCAATTGATAAGGTGAAACCTTAGTCGATCCATGACAAGCCATCCGGTATGACCACAAAGCTTCATTTAACAATGTATGCCACCTCCTAGGATTTTCTTCAAACTTCCGTTTAATAAGCTTGATAATTCCTTTGTTAGATGCCTCGGCCTGCCCATTAGCTTGAGCGTTATAAGGAGAAGAATTTAATACTTTAATCCCCATGCCGATTGTAAATTCATCAAACTCTCCCGATGTGAACATAGTACCTTGATCGGTAGTGATTGTTTGAGGAATTCCGAATCGGTAAATAATATGTTCCTTCACGAAATTGATCATATTGGCCGATGTAACTTTCTTCAAAGGAATAGCTTCAACCCATTTGGTGAAATAATCGGTGGCAACCTAGATAAACTTATGTCCTTTGCTAGATGGTGGATAAATCTGACCGATTAAATCAATAGCCCACCCTCGGAACGGCCAAGGCTTGATGATAGGATTCATGGCCGATGCAGGTGCCCTTTGAACATTGCCAAACTTCTGACATCCTTGACACCCTTTGAAGTACTTAAAGCAATCCTCAAGTATAGTCGGCCAATAATACGCATTTCTTCTGATCATCCACTTCATCTTGAATGCCGATTGATGTGCTCCACACACTCCCTCATGGATCTCTCCCATCAAATTCTTGGCTTCATCATCACCTAAGCACTTGAGAAGAATCCCATCAATAGTTCGGTAATACAACTCATCTTCAAGGAGCACGTACTTGGTAGCTTGAAACCGAACACGTCGCTCAACTTTCTTGGACGGGTCCTTTAAATAATCAATGATTTCTTTTCTCCAATCATCGGCACCAATTGCCGATATCGCATTAATCATGGGCTGATATTCTGAGGCATGTTGAGCCAACCGATTGGCCTCTTCATTATGCAACCTAGGAACATGCTCTAATCGGAAATCCTTGAATTCCTTCAACAATTGCATACTCCTTTCATGATAGGTTATGAGGACTTCACTTCGGCATTCATAGCTTCCAGCCAATTGATTTATAACTAGCATAGAATCCCCAAAGACTTCAACAGCATCAGCATGAACTTCCCTTAGTAATTCTAATCCTTTTATCAAAGCTTGATACTCAGCCTGATTATTTGTTGACGTGGCAACAATTGGCAAGGAAAATTCATATTTCCTCCCCCGAGGGGAAATTAACACTATGCCGATTCCTACCCCCCGGTCACATGTGGATCCATCAAAAAGAGCGTCCAAGGTATAATTTCCACAGCCTCCACTGTACCACAATGTTGAGTCACAAAATCGGCCATAACCTGTCCTTTAACCGCTTTAGCCGATTCGTAACGCAGATCGAATTCTGACAGTGCCAAAATCCACTTACCGATCCTGCCACTCATGATCGGCATAGATAGCATGTATCGGATCACATCATCTTTGCAAATAACCGTGCATTCGGCTAATAGCAAATAATGCCTTAACTTAACACAGGAGAAGTACAAGCATAAGCACAGTTTCTCAATAGCCGAATACCTGGTCTCAGCATCAATCATCCTCCTGCTTAAATAATAAATCACACGTTCCTTCCCTTCAAATTCTTGAATCAACGCCGAACCGATGACCATCCCATCCGTAGACAAATACAATCTGAAGGGCTTCCCTTGCTGAGGTGGAATCAGAACTGGAGGATTCACCAAATAATTCTTGATTTCGTCTAAGGCCAACTGTTGTTCTTTCCCCAGACGAATTCTTGATCGGCTTTCAACTTAAGTAAAGGACTGAAAGCACGAATTTTACCAGACAGATTAGATATAAACCTCCTGATAAAATTTACCTTGCCGATCAAGGATTGGAGCTCAGTCTTATTGGTAGGAGCAACTATTTTGTTGATAGCATCAATGGATCTTCGACTAATTTCAATCCCCCTTTGATGCACCATGAAACCAAGAAATTGTCCTGCCGATACACCAAATGCACACTTATTGGGATTCATTTTCAAACCATGCTTCCTTGTGCATTCCAACACCTTTCGCAAATCGGCAAGATGCTTTGTGAAGTCTCCAGACTTAACCACCACATCATCAATATAAATTTCCACCAGCTTGCCGATGAACTCTTGAAATATAAAATTCATGGCTCTCTGATAAGTAGCACCAGCATTCTTCAAGCCAAAGGTGATGACTACCCATTCAAACAACCCAACATGACCAGGACATCTAAATGCAGTCTTTGGAATATCTTCTTCAGCCATGAATATTTGATTGTATCCTGCGTTGCCATCCATAAAGCAGATAATCCGATGCCCAGCCGCAGCATCAACTAGCAGATCGGCAACTGGCATTGGGTAACCATCCATCGGTGTAGCTTTGTTAAGATTCCTGAAATCAATGCAAACCCGAAGCTTCCCATTTTTCTTATAGACCGGAACAACGTTGGAAATCCACTCGGCATACCGACACTGCCGAATAAACTTAGCTTCAACAAGTTTGGTTATTTCGGCCTTAATATCAGGAAGAATATTAGGATTACATCGGCGATCTGGCTGTTGATGTGGCCGAAATCTAGACTTGATAGGCAACCGATGTTCAACAATTGATCGGTCCAAACTAGGCATCTCAGTATAATCCCAAGCAAAGCAATCTTTATATTGCTTTAACAAATCAGTTAACTGTTGCTTACACTCAGAACTTAATTTAGCACTAATGAAAGTAGGTCTAGGTTTATCACCACTACCTATGTCCACCTCTACTAGATCATCGGCCGATGTTAATCCCTGGCCTAATTTTCCATCATCGGCAAACCTATCCATCAAAAACCTTCATCAGAACCGACTGCTTGGATCGGTGGAATTTCATAATCGGCAACCTTGAGAAAATCCTTTTCCTAGACTTCTCCTTAAATACACCTAGTCCTTTCGTAGGTGTCTGCCTCTGCCGATGCAATAACATAGGAAGAATCTCCTGGGACAATCTCGATCTTGTCACCTACCCACTGAACCAAGCATTGGTGCATTATAGACGGGAACAACAATTGGCATGAATCCAATCCCTTCCTAGCAACAAGTTATAAGCACCTTTCCCACTGATCACGAAGAAGGTTGTCGGCAAGGTTTTGCTGCCGATGGTCAACTCAACGCATATTGCCCCCATAACTGGAGACACATTGCCCTCAAAGTCTTTAAGCATCATATCGGTCTTGGTTAAATCCTGATCCCCCTTTCCAAGCTTCTGATACACTACGTATGGCATGATATTGATAGCAGCTCCACCATCAATTAGAATCTTGGTCATCGGCTAACCATCAACCCTTCCTTTGACAAACAGAGCCTTAAGATGTTGCCTTTCATCATCGGCAGACTTTTCAAAGATAGCTGTCATTGGATCCAGAGCCAACTGAGCTATCTGATCGGAAAACTCCAATTCGTCATCGCTGGATGGCACAAGGAATTCCATCGGCAACATAAATACCATGTTGACATCTGCCGATGGCCCTTTCCCCTTAGGATCTGCTTGTTGATGATCCCCTGGCCAGAGTTCTCGCCCTTGCTTAACTCTTCTCGCCTTTCGCGCTGCAGCCTTTGTTGACACCAGAAGTGGCAAACGGTTATACCGCAAGCGTACGGTAGTCAATGTAGCCTTCACCGGGAGTATTCCAGGTATCGTGATTTCCACGGGGAACGCGAAGTGAATTAACTAGGCTTTAGATCGTTAGGTGATGATCAAAGGGTCTAGGATAATGGGGTAGAGAGGTCTAACTAGTATTAATGCCTGGTCTTTGGTAATTAAGTATAGTCAAAGTTTTTCACCTAACTCTTTACTGAGGGCGATACCCGAAAAGGAGGATTGAGTTAACGAGGTTTTTCACCTCCCCGTCTCCTAAGCGACTACCCTGCTCAGCCCAACTATTATTTGCAACTTGCCTACAACAGATGCGAGGAGCTTTCCGCCTAGCGAGGACTGTCACTCTCACACTAGGTGTCTACACAACTGCGACAAGGAGTCCACACTGGCAAGAAGTAGTCTAGACACCACGTCTAAACTAGCTCTTGCTACCCTAAGCTTAGCTAAAGCTAAGAGCACTCAAGATCAAGCAATGTGCCAGTAAAGGATTCTTATACTTAAAGTACCAGACCAAATATTAAATACTAGAAAAGACTCAGAAGTAAGACTTACAAGAAGACCTGCTTCCGCTGAGGTGCTCCGCGAAGAAGACTCCCGACAGGCCGGGACTCCTCCTTGGAACTCCTCACTCTCTACTCACTATGATAGCACTAAGCTACTAAAGTAGTTTACTCCTAAGATACATGACATTTAAGTGAAGGAATAGGGGGGTATTTATAGTGGGAGATGGAGTAGGGGCTACTCCGGTGCCACGTCAGCGATCCGCGTCATCTTGATCATGCACCATTGGATCAAACCGACTTCACAACCGCCATCTGATCAACGGTAGAGGCAAACTAACATGTGCAACATGTGGGCAAGGTCGGTGGGAGGCCAACCGACCCTGGAACCGCCATGAAGTGGGGTCGGCCGACCCCCTATCTGGCTGGTTGGGCCCACCTGCAGTGTCCTGGAGGCTCTCTGATGTCGGTGGAGTTGAGCTGACCTGTGGGACCCACCAAAGTGGGGTCGCCCGACCCCAATTCTATGGGGTTAGGGTGTCAGCCCTGTCCTACATGTCTTCCTCTTCATGACTATAATGTTGTCTTGGTTACTGGTGTCACTGATCTTTAGTTATTCACCCCTTCTTAGTGTTTGGACCCTTGAAAAGTACCTGTTCTTACTCCTGCAACCAAATAGTAGCATGTACATGTGGAACTAGGTTATATGTACCTATATTACTACTTTGTTTGGTTGTTTTCTCCCAAAATGAGTCTTATGTTGACGGTTATGATAGTAGAAAACATGGTATAAATACCGTCAACAAGACCCCCCACACTTGAGTCTTTGCTCGTCCTCGAGTAAAGGTTAAAAATGAGTGATCAATGGTTTCTAACTTAAGATAGTAGTGAGCATAAAATGCTAGTTCGAACATAGTTCATCCAAATGGGTTTTTGTGTAAGTGTCTAGCATATATCCTTCAGAGGTTGAGAAAAGGAACAACTCTCAGAACAAGATCAAATTCCAATTTCATATTCTTGGTACTTAGAGTTTTTATGACACTTTTTAAAATAAGTCACATAGTTCAATCCTACTCCTCATTTAGCGCTCTAGATCACTCAAAGTTTTTTAGTAGTCCTCACCAAGGCATGAATGCCAACTTGTTTCATCCTATAATTATAGGCTTATATGGGGCTTGGTAGGGATAAACAAGGTAGCATACTCTACTTTGCAAATATTGTTAAGTCAAAAACAAGGATCCAAAGAGAGGAGTGTCATAGTCATAGATCAAGATGTGCAAGTGTGTTATATGGTGGACTAGGTTGCTCCTTTATTTACTACACTCTCTCTACTTGTATATTGAGACATGGCTAGCTTTTCTTTTTCTTCGAGCTTTATGTGCTCAATTTTTTTTTTCATGGACTTGCACATGTCCATCTTTTCTTTTTCTTTTATTTTGCCAAGCCCTTTTATGTCTCATTTTCTAAACAATATTTAGAGAGGTGTTCTAACATTTAGAGTATGGAGCAACCTATTTAGTGGATGCACAATACATGTGGTTGCGTACTTCCAGTGTAGAAGCAGCATATATATATGTGGTGTGTACGTGATCTTGATCTTGTGACTATGATACAACTCTCACTAGGGTCAACAAGGTTTTGACAAAACTCATTACAAAAGCAGGTTGCATTTCATAAAATGGTTACTTGAATATCTAAGTGTATGGCTTTTAGTGGGAATTTCTTGATAATGAGGAGTAAATGATACTATGGTTTTGTGATATTTTTGAAACAAATCTCTAAGTACCTTTATGAATTCTTAGCCAAGAGTTATATCACTTTCATCAACAACTTAGTCAATATGGTTCCTATAGATTTTTACCCATGAGGATGAACAATTGTAAGAACTATACTTTATGTCACTATTTCTCTTAAATCATGTACCAGTTCACTTTTTATTTTGCAAACAAGTTTAAACTATCAAATTTTATTTTAATTGTGACACAAAGGTAAAAGAATTGGACAGACTGAGAGGGGGAAGAATTAGCAAACCGGGCAGGAAAGATGTCTTTCGTCGTATAGAAGCTGCCTGGTGGGCCCAGGGCTCCATGGAAGGGTCGGCCGACCCCACCTGGAGGTTCCTGGCCCTGCCACTCGATTCTACGTCCCTCGGGAAGTCTTTCTGCACTTGTGTCGTTTCCTTTTGCCATAGAAAGGGGGTCGGGCGACCCCCTCATCGCGCCTGTTTTTGGTGCCATGACGTGCCGAGGTGTATGCAGTGTTGTTCCATGCTCACGGCAGTTCAGAGATGAAGTTGGGGGGTCGGGCGACCCCCCCACACTTGCAGTTTTCGTGCAGCTGAACTTACAACAGAGAGAGATGATCAAATGCAGACGTCCTGCTGGTGGCAACACACCAGCAGGACCAAAAACAACTCTATTAAATCAAATTTCAATTGTATAGGCACTTTTACATTGTGAAATTCAAAGTGACAAATTGGAAAATAAAATTGAGTAATCAAACCTAAATAATCAAATAGTGCCTATAACCTAAACTAACTAATTTATTTAGGGAGATGGAGGTTTGAGGAGATCCTCCCGCCCAATTGCTTGTGCCAAACGCTTGATTTTAGCGCTGGTGCTAATGCACAGGTGGCGGAAGTGATCTTCTAACTCAAGATTCTCCATCTTGAGCTCCGACACTGTCTCCTCTAAGATCCTATTTTTCTTTCTAAGGCTAGCTGTGACTTCCAGGAGCTTCTCGATGTCGCCTTTTTCTGGATCTTCTTCGTATTTGCCAGGCGCACCGTTGATCGGAGGTGGATCCATCTTCCGCCGGATGGATGGACTTGCTGACGAGTCAAAGGACTCTCGCAACTCCATCTTTTCCTTAGAGTTCAACGGCGGGATCAGCACCTTCCCCTTTCCCGGCCCACCGCCCACCACTTGGTGGTTCCTCCAAAAGGTTGGGGTGGACGGCGAGTAGGAAGAGGTGTGGATCGTGTCGGAGGAGATGGTGATGGCCTGCTTGGTGGCCATCGGCGCCTTCTCCCGCAGCGCAAGTTGGCCCGTGGTAGGTCGAACCGGCGTTACGGCTCGAGCAGGGGACTTGCCGATGCCCCTGCGCGGTGTGAGCGAACGAGAGGCCGACGCGGAGCGCTGGGTCACCCGGGGCGAGGTCGGGCGACCCCTCTTGGGGTCGGGCGACCCCCACATGGGGCCCGTCGGCCCTCCAGCCGGCGGCACCATGGCTAGTGGTTCAGGCTCCAGCACGTTGACGGCTAGGGCAAACTCCAGGCTCTCAGTTAGAGACCTTTGCGGACGTGGGGAGTTGGAGCGAATGGCTTGGTTGGAAGATTTAGTTGGAGGAGCCATGGAGATGGATCTCTTGGCAAGGAATGGAGGCTAGGAGAGTCTGGTTCGAGGTGAAGATGAGAAGGAATGAATTGAGAGGAGGAAGAAGAAGAAGAGGGGGGATAAATAGATGTGTTTGGAGCTTGAGAGTTTGAATTTTGAAAAGGAGCGTCGTGGAACGTTTGAGGGACGATCCGAGACTCCAGGGGATTTCAAAACTCAAAATATTGGGGGTCGGGCGACCCCTATATTTCAGGATTTTGAATTTCACCACCGAACTCTATTCATTCCCCTCTTTCTAAACCTATTCCCCCTTGGGCCAAAACCCCTAGAAGAGGGGTCGGCCGACCCCCATTTGGGGTGTTCGGCGGCCCAACTTCGATCCTACATCATCTAAAACCCTTTTAAAACCTATTTCCAAACAAAAGGAACTAAATATATTGGTTTAGCAATTTTTTTTTTAACAAAAGGAGGTAAAAAGAAGGACATGTGGATTTTAAGACTTTATGTCAGATTCAAATTCTATCATATCAACTTCTTTTTCTAAAGGTTCATGTTCATGGAAAACTTTAAGACGATGACCATTTACCATAAAGATGTTGCCGTCGTCGTCCCGCAGTGTTACCGCTCCATGAGTCGCGGCGTCAACAACGAAGAATGGTCCTTCCCATTTGCTCCTTAGCTTTCCATGGCCAAATAACTTGACCCTTGAGTTGAACATGAGAACCTTATCCCCAGGATGAAATTCCTTTTGCTTGATCCTTTTATCATGCCATCTTTTTGTTCTCTCTTTGTAGATCCTGGCATTGTGATAGGCTTTATCTCTCCATTCTTCTAGTTCGGAGATTTGGAGCTTTCTATTTCTTCCGGCCGAGGGCAAATCCATGTTCCATTTCTTGATTGCCCAGTGAGCTCTATGCTCTAGCTCTACCGGTAGATGGCATGTCTTACCGTATACAAGTTGGTATGGTGTCATACCAATTGGGGTCTTGTATGCGGTCCTGTATGCCCAAAGTGCATCTGGTAGATGGCTTTTCCAGCCGGTTCCCATCTTAGTGACAGTCTTCTGCAGAATGTTCTTGATTTGTTTGTTAGATGTTTCTGCTTGTCCGCTCGTTTGAGGGTGATAGGGTGTTCCAATGTTGTGCCTTATCCCCACTTCAGCTAAGAACCGTCGGAATCTTCTGTCAATGAAGTGGCTCCCTCCATCACTGATAACTAGTCTGGGGGTGCCGAAGCGTGGAAATATGACTTCCTTGAACATCTTTATCGAATGTGTAGAGTCGGCTGCTCTGCAGGGCATTGCTTCGACCCACTTGGACACATAGTCTACTGCCACTAGGATGTACTCACACCCTTGTGACAAAGGGAATGGCCCCAAGCATCGAATATCTCGACTTGTAAGTTGTTTGTGAGTGGCATTGCATCACGAGTATTGATGTTCCCATGCTTCTGACACCTTGCACATCTCCTCACGAAGTTCTTTGTATCTTCGTACATGGTAGGCCAGTAGAATCCACTCTGCCATATCTTGGCATGGGTCCTGAATGCTCCATAGTGGCCTCCGTACTCTGCCCCATGGCATTTTTCCATTATTTTTACTGCCTCGTCCATGGGAACACGTCTCCTGAGTATGCCATCTTGACAGACTCTGTAGAGGTAAGGATCGTCCCATAGGTGCACCCTACTCTCTTTAACAAGCTTCTTCTTGTCTACCCCAGGTGGTATGTATCCGGACGCCAGGTAGTTGACTATGTTTGCATACCATGGGTATGCTTCTGAAACTCGGAGGAGTGTGTCGTCTCGAAGGTAGTCGTTGATAGGTGGATCCTGTTTATCCTCGATTTGCATCCTAGACAAGTGATCGGCTACCGAGTTTTCTACTCCCTTTTTATCTCTAATTTCTAAGTCAAATTCTTGGAGTAGTAGGATCCATCTTATTAATCTTGGTTTAGCATCTTTTTTAGTGAGCAAGTATTTTAGAGCTGCGTGATCGGAGTAAACAATCACCTTTGCTCCAACTAAATAAGATCTAAACTTGTCTATAGCAAACACTACAGCCAACAGTTCTTTTTCAGTTGTTGCATAATTCAGCTGTGGTCCTGTTAGTGTTTTGCTAGCATAAGATATTGCATGATGCTTCTTATCTTTAGTCTGTCCTAAGACAGCACCTACAGCGTAATCACTAGCATCACACATTATCTCAAAAGGTAGCGACCAATCAGGGGGTTGAATGATTGGTGCAGAGATAAGTGCTTTCTTAAGATAGTAAAAGGAATCCAAGCACTCATCATTAAAATCAAAGGGTGCATCCTTAGCTAACAGGTTTGTTAAAGGTCTAGCAATTTGAGAGAAATCTTGTATGAACCTTCTATAAAAGCCTGCATGGCCAAGAAAGCTACGGACGCCCCTAACATTTGTGGGAGGAGGGAGCTGTTCTATAACTTCAATTTTAGCTCTATCTACCTCTATCCCACGTTCGGACACTCTATGTCCTAACACTATCCCTTCTCGAACCATAAAATGGCACTTTTCCCAGTTCAAGATCAAGTGCTTCTCTTGGCACCTTTGTAAGACTCGGTCCAGGTTCTTTAGGCAATCATCAAAAGTTTTCCCATAGACGGAGAAGTCGTCCATGAAAACTTCCATGATTTCCTCGATCATATCGGAGAAGATGGACATCATGCACCTTTGAAAAGAGGTAGGAGCATTGCATAGGCCAAAAGACATGCGCCTATATGCATATGTTCCGTAGGGGCATGTGAATGTAGTCTTACTTTGGTCGTCGGGATGGATTGGGATTTGATGGTAACCCGAATACCCATCAAGGAAGCAGAAGAAAGAGTGTTTGGCTAACCGTTCCAGCATCTCATCGATGAATGGCAACGGAAAGTGGTCTTTCTTAGTGGCCTTGTTAAGTTTTCGGTAGTCTATGCACATTCTCCATCCCGTGACGGTCCGTTGAGGAATGAGTTCATTGTTGTCATTTTTAACGACCGTCATTCCTCCTTTCTTAGGAACTACTTGAACGGGGCTGACCCACTCACTGTTCGGAACAGGGTATATTATGCCCGCATGCAATAGTTTTAAGACCTCTTTCTTCACAACTTCTCTCATCGCATTATTTAGCCTTCTCTGAGGCTCCCTGGAAGGTATAGCATCGGGTTCGATAGGGATGCGATGAGTGCAGAGTGCAGGACTAATTCCCTTAAGGTCTTCTAACGAGTATCCTAAGATAGAGCGGCGTTCTTCTAAGACGGTGATGAGTTTGGTGACTTCTTCTTCTGTCAGTTGATCACTAATGATTACCGGAGTCTCTCTATCACCATTAAGGAAGGCGTACTTAAGTCCAGAGGGAAGTGGCTTAAGTTCTATAGAGGGTTTTGGTGGTGGTTTAGATTCATCCAAGTCTAATGGTTCTTCTAATTTGTTCTCTTCTTCTTGGATGAAGTTTTCGGCGTCTTCTTCTAAGTCAGGCTGAGAAGTGTCCAGAAGAGATGCCGATATCACCTCCTCTATTGGGTCAGGCTCGGGCGGGGTCTCGGCTTTAGAATTAATAGAGCCGGCAAAAGGCATAGAAAGGTCTAAGCCCTTCCCGAGGTTACCCTTGAAACGCCCTTCATGAAATCCATTTAGGAACCTCATGATGGGGTGCCCGATTAACAAGTCAACTTCTTTCATATCAAAGATAAAGAAGTTTAGCAGAATGTTGACTTTGTTAATGGAGACAGGAATATTCTGTGCAATCCCACAACTCTCGACCATTTCCCCAGAGGGTAATTTAAGAAATTTGCTGGTCGGGGTTAATGGTTCCTCGCCTAGGAGTGTCAGTACTAATGACTTGGACATTAGGCTTACTCCTACAGCAGGGTCATAAAGGGATTCTATAGGAGTGGAGTTTATGACACAGGGAATGGGTGTAAAACTCGAGAGAAGTTTGATGACATCAGATGATGGCTCAGCTTCTCTAAACCATTCATTACTCATAATAGCCGTGAGTTCTTGGGCAGTTGCCCTAAGGTAACCAGCCTCAAGATGAGCTGGGATATGGCTATTCGGAGCTCTGCGTGCTGTAGATCTCCTTTGCACAGGTTGATTCGAGACATTGCCAAAATCGGCAAATAGATCAGTCTCGATGTTAAGTGGGTAATCCAAGGGATGAATTACTTCTTCCCTTGGAGGTGCTTGTGGTATTGGTTCAGGTTCGACAGCTTGGGTTGCGGCTAAAGGAGTTTTGGCTGTCGAAGGTTCATCCCTAGGAGTTCGATCTTCCTCAGGGGCTTCAATATGATCATCAGTGTAAGGGGTATTCTCGAGAATAGTCCCAAGAATGGCCTTACCTTCACTGATAGGTAAATGAAGGAATGCTCCCTTAGAGGCTAAATCAAGGAATTGTGCGGATTGTTGGCTAAGTCCGAGGTAAAAATGTTGCATAAGAATTGGCTCGGTTATACCTAAGTCTGGGCCAGATGATGTTAAGTCGGTGAGACGCGCCCGGGCCGCACCTAGAGACTCCTTCCCTTCTTGCTTGAAGTCTAGGACTTCTCTACGGAGACGAGCTATTCTAGAGATGGGAAAGTAGGTGAGGCAGAATTTGGCTTGCAGCTTTTCCCATTCTCCTCCTACACTACCTGCATAGCGAGTGTACCACCGTCTGGCCTTTCCTGTCAAAGAGAACGGAAAGAGCTTCCACTTGAGGGTAACTCGCCTCATCCCTTGGATGTGGATGCATGAACAAAGTTGTTCGAAATCTCGTAGGTGTGTGTAAGGATTTTCATCTCCTTCTCCCGAAAAGGGATTCTCCTGAACCATCGCTACGAGACTCGGGCGAAGCTCATAGTGACAGGCCAAAATGGCTTTTGATGAACTCGCTGGCTCCAACTCAGCGCCCGTTGGAGCAGCGTAATCGAAGAGGGTTGTTTGATCCATTTGGATATGTGTATAAAGTTTTAAATCAAACAAAGATAACTTAACGATTTTTTTGTCCTAGTTAAAACAGCTACCGTTCCCCGGCAACGGCGCCAGAAAGCTTGTTGACACCAGAAGTGGCAAACGGTTATACCGCAAGCGTACGGTAGTCAATGTAGCCTTCACCGGGAGTATTCCAGGTATCGTGATTTCCACGGGGAACGCGAAGTGAATTAACTAGGCTTTAGATCGTTAGGTGATGATCAAAGGGTCTAGGATAATGGGGTAGAGAGGTCTAACTAGTATTAATGCCTGGTCTTTGGTAATTAAGTATAGTCAAGGTTTTTCACCTAACTCTTTACTGAGGGCGATACCCGAAAAGGAGGATTGAGTTAACGAGGTTTTTCACCTCCCCGTCTCCTAAGCGACTACCCTGCTCAGCCCAACTATTATTTGCAACTTGCCTACAACAGATGCGAGGAGCTTTCCGCCTAGCGAGGACTGTCACTCTCACACTAGGTGTCTACACAACTGCGACAAGGAGTCCACACTGGCAAGAAGTAGTCTAGACACCACGTCTAAACTAGCTCTTGCTACCCTAAGCTTAGCTAAAGCTAAGAGCACTCAAGATCAAGCAATGTGCCAGTAAAGGATTCTTATACTTAAAGTACCAGACCAAATATTAAATACTAGAAAAGACTCAGAAGTAAGACTTACAAGAAGACCTGCTTCCGCTGAGGTGCTCCGCGAAGAAGACTCCCGACAGGCCGGGACTCCTCCTTGGAACTCCTCACTCTCTACTCACTATGATAGCACTAAGCTACTAAAGTAGTTTACTCCTAAGATACATGACATTTAAGTGAAGGAATAGGGGGGTATTTATAGTGGGAGATGGAGTAGGGGCTACTCCGGTGCCACGTCAGCGATCCGCGTCATCTTGATCATGCACCATTGGATCAAACCGACTTCACAACCGCCATCTGATCAACGGTAGAGGCAAACTAACATGTGCAACATGTGGGCAAGGTCGGTGGGAGGCCAACCGACCCTGGAACCGCCATGAAGTGGGGTCGGCCGACCCCCTATCTGGCTGGTTGGGCCCACCTGCAGTGTCCTGGAGGCTCTCTGATGTCGGTGGAGTTGAGCTGACCTGTGGGACCCACCAAAGTGGGGTCGCCCGACCCCAATTCTATGGGGTTAGGGTGTCAGCCCTGTCCTACATGTCTTCCTCTTCATGACTATAATGTTGTCTTGGTTACTGGTGTCACTGATCTTTAGTTATTCACCCCTTCTTAGTGTTTGGACCCTTGAAAAGTACCTGTTCTTACTCCTGCAACCAAATAGTAGCATGTACATGTGGAACTAGGTTATATGTACCTATATTACTACTTTGTTTGGTTGTTTTCTCCCAAAATGAGTCTTATGTTGACGGTTATGATAGTAGAAAACATGGTATAAATACCGTCAACAGCCTTCTCTTTTGTGTCCTGGTCAACCCTTCTGGACACCATGGAGGGAGTTGCTGCTGCCTTACTGATGGGCGATAATTTTCCCTTGACTCCACCCGGTAAGTATTGGCGTCCCTGCAGAATATGAACTCATCGGGAACCCGTGCATTAGCCATCTCTTCAAGTTCTTCCTGGTTCCTGGGAAAATATTCAACACGATCGCCGAGCCTATCGTGCGCACTGAGCTTGCCCCCCAGCCGATCATGTACCGACGCTCTTCCCCTAATCGGCCCATCAAACCGGCAGTTATTATTCTGATACTGCCGATTTGATCTATCATACCGATCATAACCATTGCATTTCGGGCAGTCTCTGACAGTAGGAAGCTTAATATTTTCCTCCCAACATTGAATGAAGAATGGACAATTCCAGTGATCCCTATGCCGATTCCATTCTTGTCGGCGTCTCTCTTCTTCCCGATGGTAGTCTTCTTGCTGGCACCGATACCGATCCTCACGTTGCTGCCAAGTTTCCCGAGGCCTTCTGTGAGTTATCACAATACTAGATCAGGGAGGCCTCCCTGTGTTAGTCCCCTCCTGGATCAAGCCTTTTCCTTTTGCATCGGCAGTAGTGACCTGATGTTGAGGATCCACCGATGCACTTCTTTCAGCTGTTTCCGATGTTAAGACCTTGGCCTTTCCCTGAGCATCCAACATGTTTGTTGGGAAAGGATGTTGATCAATCTTCATCGGCTTCTGAGCTTTGGAGCTGTCGAATTTGATCCTTCCAGATTCTATAGCCGATTGTAGCTGTTGTCTAAAAACTTTGCACTCATTGGTGCTGTGAGAAGTTGCATTGTGCCATTTGCAGTAGTTCATCCTTTTTAATTCTTCAGCCGATGGGATTACATGATTGGGTGACAATTGGATTTGACCTTCCTGAAGTAGAAAGTCAAATATCCTATCGGCCTTGGTGATGTCAAATGCGAACTTCTCTGGCTCTTTATGCCCAAAAGGACAAGACATCGGCTTGTTATTTTTTACCCATTCTGCTAAGCCGATGACTGGTTCCTCATCAGAGTCTGAGCTTGCTGCTTCATCAACGAAGGAGACCTTTTTATTCCACGCTCTCTTGGGTTCAAAAGGCTTGATATCTTGATCAGAAATCCTCTGCACCAAATGACTTAAGCTTTCAAACTCCTGAGATGCGTACTTGTCCCTGATATGTGGCAACAAACCCTGGAAAGCCAAATCGGCTAGCTGCCGATCATCCAGAACCAGGCTATAGCATTTGTTCTTGACTTCCCGTATCCTCTGCACAAAACTTTCAACCGATTCATCATTGCGTTGCTTCAATTTGACCAAATCGGTGATCTTCTTCTCATGGACTCCAGAAAAGAAGTATTTGTGGAACTGCTTTTCTAGATTGGCCCAAGTAATTACTGAGTTGGGAGGTAATGATATGAACCAGGTGAAAGCCGATCCAGATAATGATGATGAGAACAAGCGAACCCTTAACTCGTCTCTGTTAGCGGCTTCTCCGCATTGGATGATGAATCTGTTGACATGCTCCATGGTTGATGTATCATCCTACCCTGAAAACTTGGTAAAATCCGGCACTTTGTACCGTTTTGGAAGCGGGATTAAATCATATGCGGGAGGATACGATGTCCGATAAGAGTAAGTATTGACTTTGGGTTTTATCCCAAATTGATCTCTCATCACTTCAGCAATCTTATCGGCCCAATAGGCATCGGCATCTTGCCGATGAGGCGGTTGCGGATCCGGCATCTGCTGGTAAGCTTTCACGTGTCTGTGCGGCACACGTTCCACATGGAACATTGGATTAATCATTTGGCCACCCATCTGCTGACCACCAAACTGTTGCCCGCCGATCCGCTGTCCGCCGATCTGCTGTCCGCCGACCTGCTGCCCAAGATTCATTGGCTGGTTGGGCAATCCCTGATTCTGGAACCCGGGGTAGATCTGGCCTTGCTGAAACCCTGTAGCCTGATGATTCTGTTGGGGCATTTGTGGAAAAACTTGCTGCTCAGGCCATCCGCTATTAGCATTCATCGGCATAGGACCTGCCGATGACTGGTAATTAGGCATTATCATGGAATTGACATACCCTGGCTGAGTCATAAACCTCTGTTGCATCAGCATTGAGTCTGCCGATGCGTTAGGCATCTGGAACGTTGGAACTTGAGAATTCCCAGTGTAAGGCCTTGCAGTAGTGGTTGTAGTATACTAGGGACTCTGATTCATCGGCATATTTGGAGGTGCCGATGCCATAGGAGCCTTGCCCCTCATATCAGCCGCCTGAGATGTGCCAGGTGTCTTCAACTCGGGGGGCATACCATAACCCCACCAATTAGGAGGAGGAACCGATCCCGACATTGCCGATGCCAATAGATCTGTAGCAAGCTTGATCTGCCCGTCTGAAGTTGGTGGATTAGTTGTCATCGGCGTAGATTGTGCATTAGTGACTCCTAACGTGCTTGGAGGAACGGTAGTTTGTGTGCCTGCAGCGGCTGTAGTAGCCGACGGAGCTGTGACCACTGGTGATCCTGGCTGATGATGAGAAGGGCCCACATAATCTGGTGGCAACTGTCCTTCTTTGAAAGTTCTAGCCACGACATTGAAAACCGTATTGGACAGCATGCCAGCTTGATTGATCAGAGCATGGTTAATAGCACTATCAACCATGTCTTGGAGTTTACCAGGATTGGCTTCAAAAGTAACCTGCCGAGGCATCGGTGTTGACACTAGCTAACACCACTTAGATACTAGGTTGTCATCCCTAGCATGTCGCCAGAGTGTACAAAGGTATTTATAAATGTAAAGGCTCTCTAGAAAATAATCTATTCTATCCGCAAGCGCACAGATAAAACACCTCATTGTAGCATTTCACCAGGATAAGTATTCCAGGTATCGTTATTTATAATTTTGCTCAAGGGATCTAAGGAGATGAAATTAAAATAAAAGGGGACAAAATCTATCAAGGCATAGACTAGAGATAAACTTGCAAGAAGATGATTACTAATGAGAAACTCGTCACACAGTCACATACTTTAGCAGGGGGTAAACCATAAAGATAATGATAATGGATTATAAGTTCATGGGTAGATAACACAGCGATTAGAAAATAGACTACTCCTCATATATGTAGGTGATGTCGGATTAGCAAGAGAATGGATTCTAAGTTATCTACTAACTACTAAGTCAAAATCTACTCTAGTTATCTACAAGATCATATATAGCATAAAAGACTCTTCATTCATGTATAAGGAACATTGATAAAGTAAATCCGAACATCGCATGACTTACTCCACAATACCGGTTCTGCCTGTCCTATCAACGGAGGGTGGACTATATAAGAATCAACGAAGCTGTCACTATCGCGAACTACCACACGACCCGGCCAATAGGATACATTTGCAGATAAATAACATCTAAGCACCACGCTCACATGTGATCTATCACCTAACTCCCTCGCGTCAAGAGCTAAGCGCTTTGCAAACTTATACATAAACTCATTATCAATCATAACTATATCAAATATAGAACTAGAGCAAACTAAGAACATAATAATTAGAGACATAATGTAATTAGAACAATAGAATTAGAGAAAGATATGAATAATACCAATCTTTATTACCGAAGATCCGAATCCAGAGCGTATTGCTCTACTTCTCTAATTGCTATCTAATCAACCTCTAAACTTGAAGGATTAGGGAGTAGCTAATTCTAATTCTCTGTGGGAGAGAAGCTCTAAACCCTAACTTTGATGGCTACCTCTGAATAATGATTTCTCCTCCTCTCCTCCAGGGGCTAGGGGGTCTGGTTTTATAGTCCCCTCAAGTGAACGTGAGCCATTGGATCAAACCGACATAGATTGTATGGTTTAGATTGATCCTTTAGGTCGGTGGAGTCTTGCCCCAAAGCAGAGTCCTGGTTGGTGTCACACCCTGGCTTTTAAAATAAGACCAGAGTCGTCATATGTGTGCCCAGGAAGTCCACACATATAACAAAAGAATAGAAATATCAGAATCAATGTTATATATAGCGGAAAAACATATTTATAATAACACTTACAAAACATCAGAGTACGCGGAAACAGTAGCTAAACTTCTTAGGCTCCAATCTTCTCAGGGACGGTTGACTGGGGGCTCCGTACGCCAAGCACTTCTGATAAGCCTCTAGAAAACTCCATAGCATCTATGCCCTTCTTCTGAGCAGCACTTTACTACACACTGGGGTGTGGGGGAAATAGCAAGGGTGAGTTCATGTCGAACTCAACAAGTACAGGCGGAAAGTATAATGACATGCAAGGCTTAATCAAAGGAAAAGCTGACACTGTTTAACTGCAGGTGAGCTTTTAAGTTGGTAAACTTTTATTACAACTCTATTATTAAAACAACCTATTACTAAATATGGGTAAAGCATCCCAACCCTTAATTAGATGAAAGTATATTAACAATTTCATGAATCATCATTATAATTATTACCGAGGTAGCAACCTCAGATAGTAACTCGGGGTAGCAACCCCATTAAGGTCATGGGATAGCAATCCCAATTTAGAACACAGGATAGCAATCCTGCCAACACGGAATAGCCATTCCGCCAAAGCACGAGGTAGCAACCTCAACCAAATTTCGCCTCCAAGTATCCAGTGAATCCAATTTGCTCATCAAGTGAGGGTCTGGGCCGCTCGTGACCGTGAGCACGGCTGATATATCAGTTTTACACTCTGCAGAGGTGTGCACGTTCACTCCAAGTCGTGATTCCCATTTGCCCGGGGTCATGACTCCCCAAAACACTGCCAAGGTGAGCAGGCAGGGTCTCACTACGAGACCTTTCACAGGGTCCAACTAATAGGATGCCACTCGTAAGTTTTTGCCGGGGCGCGCGGCAGTCGTGCCCATAGCAATGGGACCCCGAACTGACCGAGCCCTTAATATGAATACCCAAGCTACATTCCTTACGCCTACCCGGAAAGTAACACCCTACCAGTGGAGGTCCTGCTAATTAGTCAAGCCAGAGCCCATATAGCTTGGAGCTGCACTGTAAGTCCCAGGGGGCCGCTCCCTGACTAAGTCCTTACGGAGAGCAGAGACGGGTACGCCCGGCAAACCGGACCACCAACAGTACCCGCTCCCCCTGTCACCACCATCATCACGATGCTCGTAAGCATCCAACATCGCCATCACCGCAGTGACCAAAGGTTCAGCACAGTTTAAGCATCAAGTTAAGTAGAGAGTAATTCTTATTTAAGCATGTGTATATGATGAGTAGAGCAGCTAAGCACACCTAGTATAGCCTTGACTACCCATATACATAACCCCAGGTGAACAAGGAATAGTAAGTAAAGCTAGTCATGTCCTTAGGGTTTGCATTCATTGGACACATGCATGCAAAGTAAATGACATTAATGAGTAGGTTCAAAATGATCAAACGGTGTCTGCACTTGCCTTAATTCCCAGTGTATATCTGCTCAGAATTCTTTGACTTCTTTCTTGTGATCTTTAACTTCTGCTTCGACTGTCGGTCCTCAGCTCCTGATCTTCGCTGTTGATGAACCACGCTTCTACTCGTAGCAACCAAGCAACACGAACAGACAAACAAACAATCATGACTAAGAACAAACAACAATCAAAAGAAAAGCTTAGAAAGAGCGCACTAAACGACACGACTTATTGCTACGATCGTGACAACGCAAGAGCGATTGAGAACGGAGCTATCGTTAATCAGACACAACTTTCGAGGCTCGAAGTGTAACGGAGAAGACGACTATACGCTGGTCGTATTTTATTTATAAATAACTATATACCACTGAAGCCAATTAAGCATTTATAGTTTTTAAAATATAGAATATATGAAAGCAACTAATCAAGTGATTTTATATCATGTTTAAACTAATCAAGTTATAATTAATAAAGAAACATTATAGTTAATATCAATAACATGAGCATTTATTTATTTATTTATAAAAGATCAAATTATAAATGTGATTTACTTTTAGTTCAAAAAGACTTAGACAAGTATTACTAAATTATTCATGTGCTTCATGTTTATATAATCAAATTATAATTAAGAAGTATTAAGTTCACATTTGATTATAAAGATACCGAAATGTAATCCTATATTGTTTTTATCTTAATTAAATAGAAATGCATTCAAAACACTAGTCAGATTAATTATACTCATAAACAGGAGACAATGAAAACAACATTGCTAAAATGTAGATTACACCGACATAGTCACAACACAACGAGAACCGAATTACAAGCCTAGATTGTTTTTCTAATTTAAAAGCTATTCAATAGATATTAATCAATTTATACTTAAATCAATAAATTTAAGAATAAGATATACGATAAATATTTATACTACTGCGTAGAGCACGGCGATATGAAACTAACGCAACTGGAACGGCTCGAATCGGAATTAAAACGCGCATTCTATGGCCAAAACTGGGTCAGTGGCAAAACTGTGATAAAGTAGAACTATTTTTCGCTTTTTAAATAATTAAAACTGATTTTTAAAAGTATTTGGACTGCGGGCACTATTTTCCGGAAGCGCAGGGGCTAAAACAGAAAAGTCAAGGGCTTTAAATTAAATACTTTTGAACTGAGTGGAGTGCGGGTTAATTACCGAAAAGTGCAGGGACTTTTTCGCAAAACTGCCGCGGTCAACGGGCTGTGGCCGGCTGACCGGCCACGTGTCGCGACTGGACTGGCCGGTCCACGGCCCGCGCCTGTGGACCGGGGCGGTGGCGGCTGGTCCACCGGTCCACCGTGGACCGGGGAGGGTCGGGCGGCCGGCCACGGCGGCGGTGCCATGGCTGCGCGGCTGCAGCTCGCCGTGGCGGCGCTGCGAGGCACGGGGAACGACGGCGAGGGCACGGGCGTGCTGCACGGGCCGAGACGAGCGAGGTGCGCGTGCTGCGGGGACCGGAAGCGGCCGGGGAGGACGGGCCGCGGGGAGGGGCGGTTCGGCGGCGGCGGCGGCGCGCTAGAGCTCAAGAGATGGCGGCGGCTCTAGGGTTCAGGTGGCGCAGGGGGGTCGACGTGGCCTTCTTATAGGCGCGGCCATCCTTGGGGCGCGCGCGTGGGCCTGGCGCCGAAAGAAGCGGTGGCGGCGCTTCCCGTCTCCGAAACGGACGGAGGTCGGGGATGACAGGTGGGTCCCACTCACGGGGCCCACCGGTCAGCGAGTGAAGGCGGGGTGCTGGAGGCAGCGCGCGGGGGCTGCTGGCCGAGCTGGGCCGGTGCTGCTGGCTTGGGCCGAAGCGTTGGGCCACAGCCTGGCTGGGTGGGCCGCTGGCGTAGGGGAGAGAGGGAAGGGGAGAGGTGGGCCGAGGGAGAGGGAGCCGGCCCAGAAAGGAGAGAGGGCTTTCTCTCTTTTTTTTAACAGAAAATCTAAATTCTTTTGTCAACCAAATTCCAAACTATTTTCAAACTATATTTCAAAATAAATTTGAGCCAATACTTTAGGGATCATTTTGGAATTGTTTTCTTTAATTCTTTTGGAAACAAAGCATATTTTCTTAATAACATATTTTTGAATTATTTTTCTACTCAAATATAAATTAGTTTTCAAATAGAACTTTTGAAATTTTATTTCTCCGAAAATCAAAAGGACCTAAATGTGGCTCGCTAGAAATTTGAAAAGAAAGAAAAAAAATCATTTTTCTCACACAAATCAAACAAATCAAGGGCACAAAGCACACAACATCAAATAAAACACTCATCACTTATCTTTATAAAAGTTTTAAAATTCCATATTTTTTTCTCTTTTTGAATTCGATAATTAAATAAACTCTTGGAACATTTTAGAGAAAATTTTAAATTCTTATTTAATTTAGTGTTTTCTAATAACAATCCAAAATTAAAAATTTTGGAGTGTTATAGTTGGACTCCAACCCTGGGCGGGCGCCCAAGGGGGGTGGGCGGGCGCCCTGCCCCCCAGCCCGAATCTCTTCTCGTTCGTTCCCGTGGCTTCTGGACCCTTCTAGATTGAGGAAAATTGCGCGGCACGTAATTATCTTGTTGTAAACATGACATGTGGGCCTTCTCTCCATATTTTCTGATAAACCCCTGAAGAAATAGATAAACACCAAAACTCGTGGAATTATGTGAGATAAAACCCTAATTCTAGATGCTTATTTCATATTGATCCTTTTTCATGTTTATTTGATTATTAATTTTAGTACTTATGGACCGTCAACAAACTCCCCCAAGCTCACCCTTTGCTCGTCCCTGAGCAAATAGCTAAACTCAGACGGATCAGGAGTTGCTTCGATGTTTTCTTTCCTGACAGGCACACATGCTTTTACATAAAAATTCTTCCAGATTAAAGTGAAGTGTTATGAAGTTTAGTACCTGCACTTAAGTCTTAAGTAATCGAAAGACAAAATAGTTAAGTCAAGCACTATTCCTCCTGTCTATACTTTACCTTTGTTCCAGAGTTTTTCATAGGTTTTCAAAATAAAACTCAGAGTTCCCAGCAATGATTCTCTCAAATCTCTCTATATGTGGTATTTGTGGATCCTTACCATAATGTCACTTACCTATAGCTAATGGAATATTTAAGTGGAGCTCATAGGAGTGAAAAACAGCTCATACATATGTTGTCTAATCGAGCCATGGATCCAAAGGAACTCAACATATAATTAAATCAAGATGTGCATGTGTGGTGGACTAAATGATAGTGATGGTGAAAATGCATAAGTGATAATAAAATTTGGTTCTCATTGCTCCTCATATTGCTATCTCTCCTCTTCTTTGATCTTTGCTTTGGGAGAACATGGGCTATCTTTTTTCTCTCTTCTTTTTTTTAGGTGGGTAGTAGATACCCCTAATTCTACTGTCGGACACTTGTCCATTTTTTCCGCTCAAGTGGGCATCTTTGTACCCCTAATTCTACTTCGGACACTTGTCCATTTTTACCTCTCGTCTCCCTCTTTTTCTTTCTTTATCGAGGTTCCGGGCACTTGCCCCTTTTTATTTCCTCACATATTTTTGCATAACCCATGCCTCTTCTGCATTGAATCTTTTTAGAGAGAGAGAATAACAATATTCGGGACAGTGAGTGAAAATATTTTTAGCAATTTTAATGATTGATGATGGATGCTGTGGTAGATGTGGGCAGGTGAATATCTTAATTTAACCACATGAAAAGCTCCTAAGGGTCAACACAGCTCGATCAAACTCAATGTAAATATAGTAAAAGATGTTATAGCAAATATGGCTGTGGTAGGTAGTTTTGTATGCTAGGAACTCATCATGTGATTTGTAAGTTTTCAAAATAAATCTCTAGAACTTAGTGTAGTAGGAACAAGATAAACAGTAGCTCAACTTTATATCATGTCTTTCTCTTACCTAGACTTTAGTTTTATGCTTCCCAAAGATAGTAATTTTAGTTTTAGTAATTCCTGGAAGAACTCTAATATAAAAGCTAGGTACCTGTAAGTAAGCAAACAGAGCAACTGTTCATCATTTCCATCAGGCATATTTTTGGTCTTTTTATTTTTTCTAGAGATTAAACTTAGCACAAAAATAAAGCACACTTATCTACACACTCTTTTTATTTTGTTTTCATGTTTAGAATGCAGTAAATTAAAGCAAGAAAATATTTATTTGGTTTTCTAAGTTTTTCCTTTTTAAGATAAATTAAATACTAAGACAGAATAGCATAAATAAGAAGAGCAAATAAAAACTTACTTGATAAATTAGGGAGGAACTCCCCCAAGCTGGATGTTGACGTTGGTCTTACCCGATGTTCCAGAACCGCATCATGGTTGTGATGTTGTCGTTCATTGTTGTTGTATCTTGTCTCAGCTCTTCTACTGCAGCGGCATGGTCCTGGTTCCATTTTTGTTGCTCTTCCAGGAGTCTTCCATGTTCTGCTTGCGTGTTCTGGATGTCGAGGAGGGTGTTGTCGGTGCGAGTGAAGAAAGCACCGGCCTCTTGATAGTAATCATTCGTGAAAGCGTAGGAGGCGTCGGAGTATCGTCCTGCATCAAATTGGGGCGGAGGTCTGGATCCTGAAGCTCCATATGGATCAGTGGAGTACCTGCCCGTGTGAAAAGGCGGGTTTGTCCACTGGTGATCTTGGCTCTCCGGCCATGTCTCCTCTGTTGGCTCTTGTGGTTGCACATGTCGAGCCCATGGGTCTCAAAGGACTCGAGGATTGTAATCGCAATAATGCAGGTGCGCTGCTTCTTCTGGTCCAGGGTCAGCTCCATACCAAGTGCGTTCTCGGTGAGTGGTTATCCTTTCAGATGCCACTCGCTGTGGAGTTCTCCGGTTCACTAGTGTTGCTGCAATCTCAATCAAAAAGTTTTGCACAATGTAGAGGCCAAGGTTCGGGTTAGGTAACCGAATCTTGCCTTTATCATCATACAGCATATACATTATATTCCCCTCTTTCTTTAACATCCGAGCTTGTCTAAATGTGTCATAGCCATGATAAATTCTTAATTCTTCTATGAAGTCCAACAATGAGTTTTCTAGTAAGTGAAGATTAGTGGCTAGACGAGTGATAAGTGAAGTACATCCTACTGGTCCCTGAAGACTAGGTATACTAAGCCAATGTGAAACTAATAGTGTAACAGGTGAAGTGGGTACTTTACTAATAGCAGCATATAAAAGTTGTAAATCTCCTACTCTTACTTTCCTAATATCATCGCGATAGAAAAGATTGTACCCAAGCCATTTGTGGAACATCCTAAGAGTGGGGTGTTCCATGTCACTGGTTCGGGCTTGACTATAAAAATTATCTCTAGATATTTCTCTCCAAAACTGGTGTCTCTCAAAATTGGGTAAATCGGAGTCAATGTTCAGGATGCATCTTGAAGAGAAACCAAGATGGTCGCTCAGCTCTCTCCAAGACAACATAATTTCTTGTTTAAACATCCGAAAAACGATTCCCCCCTCATAGTATTGTAAAGTGCAAAGAAATTCGAGGGTGAGAAGACGAGAAGCCAGCTCAGTTATATTCCAAAAATTTGTCCAACCCATCATCTGAAAAATTAAGTCGAATTCAGTGTCCATACCTGTTTCTTGTAGTAGGATTGGATCGAGAGTAGGGGTATGAATGAAATCTTTATTCTTTAGTTGTTGATAGACTTCCTTCTCTCTTCGGGTCCTCAGTCCAAGGTCTCCTATCTTGAGAAGGACCTTAACTTGCTGACCTGATGAAGATGATGGAGCTTGTGTAGGTGTTGGGTCGACGCTCATCTCTGATGGCTGTGAGGAGTGTCGGGATGAACTCCTTGTACCAATGTTCTTGAGAGCCTTCCCTGCATTCTTCACCTTCTTAAACATCCTGCAAACAAAAGTTGGCAAAAACACAACTGGTGGAAAATGTGAGATAAAATGTTGGTGGTCAGCTGTCCGGAGTGTCAGTAGTCCAGGGGTTAATCGTTCAAGACAAGTTTCTATTTTGGTAGAGCCTCCCCCTAAACAACTTTTACTTCCGCTTAGATAACGGGATCACTACTTGCTAGGTGATAAACACTCTCTTACTCAAAAGAACTCCAACCTTCTCTTCCACTCTCCTCTTCTCTCTACTCTCTTCTCTTCACTACAAGAGCTCCTTCTCGGGAAACTGAAACTTATGTGGTTTTCTGGAGTGTTTGTGTGAAGAGAAAGGGAGCTGGAGGTGGCCTTTTATAGGCTGAGCAGGGGACAGGGCGGGCGCCCAAGGTAGGTGGGCGGGCGTCCACTCCTGGTGTCCATCCTTGGTGTGCCTCCTCCACTTGCTTCCTTGCTTTGATCTCACGCAGAATAATGTTGTGTTGGTGGTGGTTGGACGGTGGAAAGATGTCAGGTGAGTGGAAACATATTGGTGGATGAAATTATGTGATGGGATGTATGTGAGGTGAGGTGTATGACATGTGGGACCCAAAGAGTGTGGGTCATGCTTCTAGAAGATCAATATAAATAAATATAATGCAGGAAAATCTATGAGAGTTGAAACTTAATGAAAATGATATTAGAAAATATTTTTGTGCCTCCACAATAATTAATAAATATGGGTTGTTACACACCACGAATATTATTTATATGGGGCTTTTTGATTATTATAATTATGCTAATATATATATGACTAATACAAGAATTAATTATGCAAGAATTTAAATTAATAATGCGGATAAATACCGATTTACCTCCCGGTGAGGGTTTGGGATTTTTAGGTCCCCCAAGCTGGACCTCCAAATTTTTTAATCTTCTGAGTTTCCTTCCTTCGGAGATGGTGTCTCCAGTGGTTCTTCATGAACTTCCTTTACTGTAGAGTTTCTCTCTGGTCTGGGTTTGAATGTGAAGTGTTCTTCTTGTCCGTTTATGTTGAACTTGATTTCTCCCTTCCCGACATCGATGTGGGCATTGGCAGTGCTCAGAAATGGCCTTCCAAGGATGATGGACACTTTTGAGTCAGGACTCATGTCCAGTACTACGAAGTCTACTGGCACCAGGAAATCTCTGATCTTGACTGGAATGTTCTCGGCGATGCCCAACGGGTGTCGAACCGATTGATCCGCTAGTTGCAGGCACATTGATGTTGGTTCTAGGGTTGCATGCTCAAGGTTTTTGTAGACTGATGCTGGCATCACACTGACACTTGCTCCGAGATCACAAAGTGCATTGTTGAAGTGTTTGTTTCCGATCGAGCAGTCAATAGTGGGACATCTTGGATCTTCCTTCTTCTTTGGTGGTTTATTGAGGATGGCCACACTACATTCTTCTGTCAGCTTGATAACCTCAGTGGTGGGCAGTGGTCTCTTCTTGTTAAGAATATCTCTGATGTACTTTGCATATGTAGGTACCTGTATGGCATCGAGCAGAGGTATGTTGACATATAATTTCTGAATGACCTCTACAAACTTACCAAACTGCTCATCCGACTGCAGTCCTCTGTTTCTTCTGGGAAATGGCAAATAGTTGGTGTCGTAAAAATCTTTCCTCATTTCTCTAGTTCTTGGTGGTTGTAGCAGATCTTCTGCTTCAACTGGGCTTTCTTCTTCTATCACTGCTAGTTGCACTAGTGCTGATGTTCTTTGTTTCTCTTTTGGGTATGGTGGATCTCTGGTAGCTTTGCCTCCTCTAGTAGTTATATTCTTTACCTGCTCAAGGTTAGTAGCAACAAGCAGTGCAGCAGCTATCTTCATTAATTTAAGCTCTACCCTTTTATTAAGAGTGTTTTGCTCATCAAAGGCAGTTAGTAGAAAATCCATTTTGTTGTGTATATCTTTTAGAGATGATTCATTTGTATCTAGCCTTTGTTTAACTTCATCATTAATTTTGGTTTGTTGAGCACTTATCTCTTTTAATGAAAGTTGCTTGACAGTATTACCTGAATTCATACCTTTGCTATTGGGTTGACTCGAAGTTGGTTGATATTTGTATGCTGTCTCAATGGCCCTTTGATCTTCTTTGAACTTGGCCCTCTGGTCAATCCAATGGAGCAAATTTTCCATCTTAGTTGATAATGCTTTTACTTCTTCTGGTATTTCTTCACTTTGATGACATTGTTGAGCTTTATCTTGGAACCAGGTTTGATTTTCTGCTATCTTATCCAAAAGTATCTCTGCTTTTCCAGTTGTAAGCTCCAAGAATGATCCTTTAGCAGATGCATCTAGGCACTCACGAGCCTTCTAGGTTAATCCATAGTAGAAGGTCTGCATAAGTAACCATGTAGCCATTCCATGGTGAGGACAATCTGATATGTATCCTTGAAAACGCTCCCATGCTTCTGAAATGGCTTCTGTCTTCTTTTGTTGGAAACTGACAATATTTCCTCTTAAGGCAGTTGTTTTGCCTATACGGAAAAACTTTGATAGAAAGGCATCTGACAAGTTCGTCCAGTTGTTGATGTTATCTTGATGAGTGTAGAACCACTTCCTCGCTTTACCTTCTAGTGAGAATGGAAAAAGGCGAAGCAGTATGACGTCTTTGTCAATTTCGTTGATGTGGATTGTGCTCCCAATCTCTAATAAATTCTGCAAGTGTGCACTGGCATCTTCATGTGCCTTTCCACTGAATTGTGTAGCTTGTACCAAATTGATGAGGCTTGACTTGAGCTCAAACTCGGGTATTCCTTCTTCTACTGCAAATCTTAGACCGGTTGGAATGTTGTTAAGACTTGGAGCAGAGAATTCTTGCAAGGTCTTTTGTGCCATAGCTTCAGCAATTGGTAGCTAGCTTCTTCTTCTCTTGATTGCTTTGGTTCTGATGATGAAGAGTTGAATGTACCCAAAGTCAATCCTGTTATACCCTGTATAAAAATATAAACATAGAAAAACAACAGGGTGAACTTGCCAAAGCAGAGGTGCCTTGTTATGATTTCTCACTTAGTAGCTGTTTTTACGCAATTATTTCTCTATAGTCTAGTCTAATATTTTGTGTGAATAATCCTTGATTGATTTTCTGGCTTTCCTAAATATTACCCTTTTGTTCCCTTTTATGACTTATTCCTGAGACTCGTATAAATCCTATAATGTCCCCGGCAACGGCGCCAGAAATGCTTGTTGACACTAGCTAACACCACTTAGATACTAGGTTGTCATCCCTAGCATGGCGCCAGAGTGTACAAAGGTATTTATAAATGTAAAGGCTCTCTAGAAAATAATCTATTCTATCCGCAAGTGCACAGATAAAACACCTCATTGTAGCATTTCACCAGGATAAGTATTCCAGGTATCGTTATTTATAATTTGGCTCAAGGGATCTAAGGAGATGAAATTAAAATAAAAGGGGACAAAATCTATCAAGGCATAGACTAGAGATAAACTTGCAAGAACATGATTACTAATGAGAAACTCGTCACACAGTCACATACTTTAGCAGGGGGTAAACCATAAAGATAATGATAATGGATTATAAGTTCATGGGTAGATAACACAGCGATTAGAAAATAGACTACTCCTCATATATGTAGGTGATGTCGGATTAGCAAGAGAATGGATTCTAAGTTATCTACTAACTACTAAGTCAAAATCTACTCTAGTTATCTACAAGATCATATATAGCATAAAAGACTCTTCATTCATGTATAAGGAACATTGATAAAGTAAATCAGAACATCGCATGACTTACTCCACAATACCGGTTCTGCCTGTCCTATCAACGGAGGGTGGACTATATAAGAATCAACGAAGCTGTCACTATCGCGAACTACCACACGACTCGGCCAATAGGATACATTTGCAGTAAATAACATCTAAGCACCACGCTCACATGTGATCTATCACCTAACTCCCTCGCGTCAAGAGCTAAGCGCTTTGCAAACTTATACATAAACTCATTATCAATCATAACTATATCAAATATAGAACTAGGGCAAACTAAGAACATAATAATTAGAGACACAATGCAATTAGAACAATAGAATTAGAGAAAGATATGAATAATACCAATCTTTATTACCGAAGATCCGAATCCAGAGCGTATTGCTCTACTTCTCTAATTGCTATCTAATCAACCTCTAAACTTGAAGGATTAGGGAGTAGCTAATTCTAATTCTCTGTGGGAGAGAAGCTCTAAACCCTAACTTTGATGGTACCTCTGAATAATGATTTCTCCTCCTCTCCTCCAGGGGCTAGGGGTCTGGTTTTATAGTCCCCTCAAGTGAACGTGAGCCATTCGATCAAACCGACATAGATTGTATGGTTTAGATTGATCCTTTAGGTCGGTGGAGTCTTGCCCCGAAGCAGAGTCCTGGTTGGACTCCAACCCTGGGCGGGCGCCCAAGGGGGGTGGGCGGGCGCCCTACCCCCGAGCCCAAATCTCTTCTCGTTCGTTCCCGTGGCTTCTGGACCCTTCTAGATTGAGGAAAATTGCGCGGCACGTAATTATCTCGTTGTAAACATGACATGTGGGCCTTCTCTCCATATTTTCTGATAAACCCCTGCAGAAATAGATAAACACCAAAACTCGTGGAATTCTGTCAGATAAAGCCCTAATTCTAGATGCTTATTTCATATTGATCCTTTTTTATGTTTATTTGATTATTAATTTTAGTACTTAAGGACCGTCAACAATCGGCAGTGCTTCCTTCTGGATCACTTCGCCGCTCTTGTTGATACTGAAGGATCTCAAACATTGCTGCTTGTAATCCTCCATGGCTTTTGCAATAGCTTGCTTCTGCTCATCTTTGAGATTGGCTTCCGTCACACGGATGACATTCTCTGATCAAACTCAATAGTCGACATGTCAATCTTGATCTTAAATCTTGTCCCACCGGGCGTGCCAAAAGATGTGTTGATGCAAAAGTTGATCTGCAAACACAAAGGGCTAATACCCGATTTAAACGTTAAGGCGTGCCAGCCGATTTGACCTTACTATCGGCAAAGGTGATAACTCGAATACTTTGGTCCCGACAACAGCGATGTGCCCGGATGCCACGACCAAGAGGTATTCACGCGGAACTTGAGAATACGCCGAGCTTAAGTCGACGAACTCCTAAGAACTCGTAATGAAAAAGGAAAATATGACGAAGTCGTCGAAAAAGTAGATGCTGGAATATGAGTAGAAACTTATGTTTGATTGATTGATAGATGTCTCAATTACAAGGCCCTAGGGTCTACATTTATACCCTGCTCAAAGAGCTACAACCAGACACGACTAGAATTCGAATTCCAAATTTAAACAGAATCCGTGTACAAAACGATTTAAATAACTAAGGAAAACATAAACTATCCTGCCGTGACAAGCTGAGACACCACCACGGACCAATTGGCAACCTCCAAGTCTTCCTTCCACGTCATTGGCAGACTCCCCATCGGCAACGATTAATACTGGCCATCGGCATAAACACATCACTATTAGCCACATTCAGCTGTCTCCTCATCGGCAACCACTATTATCGGCAACTCTCCTACAGACCAGTCACTATTGCCCTTTCTTGCCGATCTACACTCTACCGATCCTGGGTACGTGTCCAAAAACTGTGTCAACACTTTGTTTGAGAGAATTATCATATTCCTACTATCATAAAAATAAAATAAAAACATAATACACTCTCTTGAAGCACTATTATGAAGGAGGCATGAGCTATTCTAAAGAAATCTGAGGAAATAAAAAGGGACAAGTGTCCGAAACCTCAAAAAGATAGATCACGAGGAAATAAAAAGGGACAAGTGTCTAGAACCTCGATTTGAAAAAAGAGAAAAGAAAAGAGAGAGAGAGAGAGAGAGAGTGAGCTCATGGTCCCTCCAACATAATATGCCAAAGAGTGGATGATTTGTCTGATCTATGAATATGATATTTCCCTCTCTGGTTATGAACATCAAATTAATATCACAACCATTGATCCCACTACAATTAAGAGAAGGTCAAAGATATGTTTTATTTGCAAACTCCACTTACTCTCCAGTAGACAAAAATTCAAAGAAGAGAGTAATCTATTTTAAGCTATCCTACTCTGCAATCACTATAGAATTCATGATAAGCACTTTAAATTCCACACTGCATGATGGCTAGATTAGTTTTATATAATTTAATTTCCAAGTTATGCATTAAATGTTTTCTTTTTATGATAGAACCAACCTTTTTCTTGGGACGAGTAAAAGCCTAAGGGTGGGGGATTGTTGACACCTATTAACCCATAATATTTATTAGCAATTATCTCTCCACCATATACGAATATCTACTAGAATAGGGTTATAACTAAAGATTTCCACGAGTTTTGGTGATTTGTGTATTTTCAGTGAAGTATTCAGAAAAGCCTAAAAAGAAGGATTTAAGTGCTAATCTACACAAAACTTATCTGCGATGAAAGGACGTCACCAGAGGGATCAGGAAGGCTCCAGAAGACACCCGAAGCAGCAGGACCGGTAGAGGCCACAAGGTGGGGCCGGCCGGCCCCACCCGTGCGCTGGTCGGCCCCCTGTGGCTAGGGTTTGCTCCCCTCTTCAGGAAGCTTCCTCTACCGCCTCTCCTGGTGCATCTCGGTGCTTGGTTAAGTCGGTTTGATCCAACGGCGCGTATCCATCCCACCGGGCTATAAATAGAGGGCTAGACCCCCCTGGAGGAAGCTAGATCAAGAGATGAAGAGTCAGAGCATTCGATAGAGATCCACTAGATCTAGGCTAGCAATCAAGATAGAGATTAGAGAGATAGAATAGAGGGGTAAAGATTTGGAGGAGTACTGGCCTGTCGGAGCTTCCTTAGGAGCTGTATTCGTCTAGATTCGGCTCCCTCACCCAGAGCTGCGTTCTGAGGTACTTTTGTATTTACCATTCTGATTCAAGTAAGAAACTTGTTTTTATTTGTTCTTTGGTTTGCAACTCATATTATATTGAGTACTCCGATTTTGGTAGCTCCTAGGTCGGAGTAGTGATTCGTAGCGTAGACGTGGTGTCTAGGCTATGGTTGCTTGTAGATGTCCCCTCATCAACTGGATAGTGGTAGCTCGCGTAGGTGACTTTATAGCTACGTTGAATCCTCTGTAGCCCACTTCCCGTTGATAGGACCGATAGGCTTATAGGTGCCTGATAGGAGATTACTTTGCTTCTTCTCCTATTTGGGTTACTTGCCTGATAAGACGATATTATACAAAGCTTACCGGTTATTAGAACAAGAGTACGTTATCTATTTCCTCATTCTCAATAGTTTTCTAAATTGATTGTACCCCCCTTAGATTAAGAAGTTATAGACTAAGTCATAAATCACCTACTCTTCCTTTGGGTTCGATATTAAAACCGGGTTGATCTTGGTGAAGTGCTGATTAGTGTATATCTGTGCGCTTGCAGATAATCTGATTATAATCATTATTAGGGTGCAGTTAATTTATACCAACAGAACATTTTTACAATCTTATCTGTTTAGGTCCATCTTTAGGTATCCTAGGCCCTATGCTGCTTCAACATTTCTTTATGGGTCTGAATGGGAAAACTTCTTTTCTTAACTTAGTATACGAAAGAGTTAGTCTCTGTGATAAGCCACAAATGGTTAGAAGAGTCAAAGTCTTCCTCTGATGTGATTTGTTTAGATTCCTCCTCTACCTCCATTTGCTGCCAAATTCATGAAGACCCTTTCGATGCCCTGTACAATCTACTTGTGGGTGTTAATATCATGTCTGCATCTTTTGCTCATGATTTATTGGAACACATGGCATTAACCCCAACAAAAAAATTGCTAAAAAGCCCTTCAGGACATATTCTTCCTAGTTTAGGAATTTTATATGTCCTACCTATCATGGTAAATGAAACTCTGGTGAATTTGAGTTTGTATATCTTTGACATCATTGAGTTTGACCTATTGATAGGCCAACCAATTGAAAGGCCTATTCATGAAGGAAAGACAAGGAAATTAAATATTTGTCTTAGAAAGAATTTTTCTCTTTGAATATCCATCTGTGAGTCTTTAAACACTGAGAGTTAACCCTGTCTAGAGCCAGACCCAATGAATGAGGTCAATGTAGCATCTTTAGAATCTTTTATAGAACCCAATCTAGAGGATGATGCCCAATTTTTCATAAAGGAAGAAGATGATCAACCTTTACAACCTTTAGATCCTTTTGAAGAACCTCCTAAACCTCCCATTGAGTCGAAGCCATTACCTTCTGGTCTTCGTTATGTTTTCCTTAACGATGATCCAAACACTCCCGTGATCATAAGTGATAAACTTTCCCCCAAAGAAGCATTTCGTTTAATCACTATCTTAGAGAAACACAGGTCAGCTTTTGGCTATTCACTCCATGATCTCAATGGAATTAACCCTGCCATTTGCACACATCGCATTCCTATAGATCTCAATATTTTACCTTCTAGAGAGCCCCAACGTAGGCTAACAATGTGATGAGGGAAGTGGTTAAGAAAGAGGGCTTTAAACTATTGCACGCCGGGATTATTTATCATGTGCCACATAGTGAGTGGGTAAGCCCTATGCAAGTTGTGCCTAAGAAGGGACACATGACAATTGTTATTTGGAATGAAAAGAACGAGTTAATTCCACAAAGAACTATCACTGGATGGCGAATGTGTATTGATTATAGAAAACTTAACAAGACAACAAAGAAAGATCACTTTCTGCTGCCTTTCATTGATGAGATGTTAGAGCAGCTAGCAAATCACTCCTTATTTTGTTTTCTTGATGGATATTCTGGATATCATCAAATTCCAATCCATCCGAATGATCAAAACAAAACCACATTTACATGTCTATATTAGACCTATGCCTATCGCAGGATGTCTTTTGGATTATGTAATGCTCCTGCTTCTTTTCGGAGATGCATGATGTCTATATTTTTAGACATGATTGAGGAAATCATGGAAGTTTTCATGGTTGATTTACCGTCTATGAAATTTTTTTTGATAATTTTGTCTTGAAAATTTGGACAAGGTTTTGGAAAGATGTGAGGAAAGCACTTAGTCCTTAATTGGAAAAAAATATCATTTCATGGTTAGGGAAGGTATAGTGTTAGGACATCTAATTTCTGAACATGGAATCGAGGTGGATAGAGCTAAGATAGAGGTTATTGAATAGCTACCTCCACTTATAAATATAAAAGGAATATGAAGTTTTCTTGGTCATGCTGGTTTTTATCACCGATTTATAAAAGATTTTTCACATATTGCTAGACCGCTTAGTAATCTGTTAGCCAAAGATGTTCCCTTTTATTTCGATGATGCTTGTCTTAAAGCTTTTAAAACTTTGAAAAAAGCACTCATTTCTAGACCAATTATTCAACCCCCTGATTGGTGAGTGTGATACAAGTGATTATGTAGTAGGTGTTGTGCTAGGGCAAAGTAAAGATAAGAAATATCATGAAATTGCTTATGCTAGTAAAACTCTATCAGGACCCAGCTTAATTATGCCATAACTGAAAAAGAGCTCCTGACTATTGTTTTTGCTATTGATAAGTTTAGATCTTACTTAGTAGGAGCTAAAGTTATTGTTTACACTGATCATGCTACTCTTAAATACCTGCTCACTAAGAATGATGCTAAACCTCGCTTGATACGATGGATTTTGCTGCTCCAAGAATTTGACTTAGAAATAAAAGATAAAAAGGGAGTAGAAAATTTAGTTGCTGATCACTTGTCAAGAATGCAGATTGAGAACTCATAGGATTTGCCTATTAATGATTCACTTAGGGATGAAATGCTTTATCTAGTCTCTAGGTCTGACCCTTGGTATGCAAATATTGCCAACTTTATAGTTACAGGGTACGTACCACCAGGAGGAGATAAGAGGAAGCTCATCTATGAGAGTCATGTTCATCTATGGGATAATTGTTGATATTTGGTAACGCAATCAGAAATTAATCCACAAGCGCACGGATATCGGTGAGCACTTCACCCAGGATGTTATCCAGAGTATCGTATTTATATTTTTACCACTAGGAGAAAGCGTGCATCTGACTAACCAGATCTATTTCTACTAACCTTTAGGCTACAACCACTATGACTCGATGTGAGTGATGTATAGAGAAGACTTCAACTGCACCCTCGTTCTAACCTTGGTAAGGATGATCTACTGTTCTGTTGGGGAGGCTCACGGAATCTACACACCACAGAGGATGATCGACCTGCAACTATAAACCCTATCGATCCTGCTAACGGGATTATGGGCTACAAAGGTAACTCGGAAATGTCACGTTACTCGCTACTACCACGGTCCGGCTAGACAGGGGATATCTATGAGTATCCTAGCCCAAACACCATGTTTACACTAGAGATGATTACTCTAAACTCTACGCGAAGAGATTAAAGTAAACCCATAAACCAGAGAACAATAAAACAAAGAACTTACTAGAATTTAGAAGTCAAAATACTAAAGAATCCTAGGAGCAAGCCTCGAGTTAAGAGACTTGATCCCGTAGGTACAACCTCAGAGTAGACACCGACAGGCCGGGCTTCCTCCGATCTACACCTCCACTCTATCTCTCTCAATCTAGTAGAACTAATTCTACTCTCACATCGGATGCTAAGCCCTATGAGGTTGGAACCCTAAAGGAACCTCTCTCTCTGAATCCTCTCTAGAAAATATGTTAATGAATAATGGGGATTGCCTTCTCTAGGGGCCAGGGGCCTTGCTTATATAGCCCTCTCTAATGAATCTGGGCCATTGGATCAAACTGACCTTGATTGAACGGTTTTCCTTGATCCTCAAAGGCGGTGGAGTATAATCCGTGAGACTCGTGCTGATTGGCTAGTAGAGGAGGGCGGGCGCCCTGCCTGTGGGCCTGCTCGGCCTCCCGCTCATCGTGTGGCTTCTGCAACCTTCTAGGCCGAGGAAAATTGGCGCACAAGTTAATATCTCTATGTAAACCCGACGTGTGGGCCTTTCTTCTATATTTCCTCATAACCCCCTGCAGAAATAGATAAACAGTAAAACTCGTGGAATTCTGTCAGATCAAACCCTAATTCTAGGTGTTGCTTGTATATTGGTCCTTTTCCTTATTTATTTCATGATTAAAATCGATACTTAAGAACCGTCAACAAGAACCCCCATACTTAGGCTTTTACTCGTCCTCGAGAAAAGGATGGTTTAGAAAAATATCTGGGGTTAAGACATTGTAAAGCATTCTTTTCATACCCACAGGGTGTAAAAATCTACTGTGTACCGTAGTCAGGGAAATATATGGTCAAAAGTAGAGGTCCTTTCTTCTTCTCAATCTTGTCACTTGGAGTTTTTGTATATTTTTTGAAAAAGAAATTTAGCATACCTTTATCCTCAGAGGTTCTCTCAGATCGCTCATTTATCTTTTATATATCTCACTGAGGCTATTTTAATTTGTAGAAATTCTCAAGTATTCTTTCCTTGCATTTATTGCCTCATCAAAACGGGATCCGAGGAGAGGAATGCCATACTCTTAGATCAAAGACTTTGGAAATTAAAAACTTGTCAACTCTTACTGGCATATTGCTTATTAGAGGGACCATGGGCTATCATTTTCTCTCTTTCTCTTTTTTTTTTCAGGTGGATACCGAGGTACCCCTAATTCTACTGCCGGACACTTGTCCATTTTTTTCTGCGAGGTTGTCGAGCACTTGCTCCTTTTTATTTCCTCGAAATATTTATATTTTTGCATAGCCCATGCCTCTAACGCAATAATACTTTGGAAGAGTGAATCTTTCTGAATAAATGTCTTGATCTTAAGAGCATGATAAATCTCTCAACAAGGGTCTAACTCGCTTTGAACAAACTCAATACATAGCAGATAACTTTTATAATTATCATAATTAATATTTTCAGGTTTAGCAGGCATATAAAACACTGAGGATGGTAGCTAGAATTTTTGAAGATTTTGAAATGAGCTCTCCAAGTGACAAACATATCAAAAATAAGGTACTCATACTCTACCATCTTACATTCCACTGTGACTTAAGTAACACAGAGTTTCTTAAATGACATTTAATAATTGTAGGGTGAGATTGATCATGATTAGAAACATTTTAATCTTGTTAATTTATCATGTCGAAGACAATATTCTGCACGAACCAAGATATATGTGTATGTGTAAAGTGTGCAGAGTATGTACCTGAATCGTGGAGTGATGTGGTCGAAGTGCGTTTGGCATGTCAGGGGATCTCCCCCATACTTGTTTTCTGCTTTCTTGCAAAAAAAATAAAGTAGAGACACACAAGACATAATAATAATAATATTTATAAATCTTGAGGCATTTATTACAACTGACTAACAATGAACTGAATCTAATAATAGATCTAAGTCGAATCTAATCAAATCTAATGATGAATAACTAAGATACACTGCCTCAAGATCTACTCTTGATAACTTAGCGGCGCTCTAACTCCCTAATCTTCTTGTTAGCACTAGTGAGATCACGTTTAAGAACTAGTATAACGGTGTTCTGGTTAGAGAGCTGCCTATTGATGGTGTTGACTGAGGACTAGAGCTCTATGATGACCTTGTCTAGCCTACGAACGTCCTCATCTACATCTGCTATAGTCTTGCGGCGCTTAGGAGGTGTCTCGAGAGCGTTGAGGGCGTGCTTCGAGGCTTCCTGTGGAGGGATGAAGCGGACTTTGGCTACTCTAACCCCCTCGAAGTAAGGCCTCTCCTCCGTGGTGTAGCGGACGCTGCAGATCTCGCCGCTCCGGTTGGTCTTGACTCTGACGACCCGCTCATTGGGTCTGGGTGGCAGGATCCTCGTGCCGGCTGGCACCTTGACTGTGACAGAACCTCCCAATTTATACAAATTTAAGTACGACTGTCCCGCTTAACACGTTGACACGCGCATACTCTCACTTATATAAAGCCGGTAGTCTGCCGAGTGTCACAAAGGACCTCGGTAAATCAACTTTACACCAAGATCGCACGATTAAGCAAATACACATCACATACACGGAGATTTGCAGCGGAAATAATATTACAAAACAGTTCATGAATAATAGTACAAGTTTAGATTTTTAAAATCGATTAGAAAACAACATAGCTTTCAAATGATTACAATAACATAAGTTCCAAATACATTGCTAGCATAAGTGACATTCTCCGACAAAAGCATGTAGATAAGAACACTATATAGAATCGCCGAGCCCACCGGCGGTTAGCCACCATCTTTAGCAGACTGAAGACTTCACCTACAACATGGTGGGATAAACCCTGAGTACTCGAATGTACTCAGCTAGACTTACCCGACAGGAGAGAAAATAGAAGACTCTCAAGGATATGCAAGGCTTTTTGGTGGAGTTGGTTGGATAGCATAACTTTGCCAAAAAGAGCATTACTATCATGAGTCCTTACTTTCAACCTTTTAGTCAATATTTTAGCATCAAGTTCAGTTAAGTTACCATAGCTAGATTTTGCACCTATTCTATAGCAATCACTTGATCAATAAGCATCACATTAATAATCATATCCGGTTTATCATGTAGCCATTATCATTCTCATCATAACCATCAAGTTTCATTTAGTTTATCTACGTTGCCGCTGCTCGAGTCAAGTTCTCACTATCCGGGAGAGACGGTGATTCGAATCGATTCCTATCCAGCTAGAGGGATATTCCTAGCACTCACCCAAGCATACCTCGCGAGGGCAGCTCAGATCACCTTTAGCACAACTCCGGACCAATTCGCGGGTCCGTACAGCGCCGCACCCCTAGGGACCGCCAATCTGCTAGGGTCAGGACTCTAACCTGACACCTCGGTCTTACGCCATTGACTCCCCGCACATCCTTGCTACCAACCGGGGTGCGCACTTAAACCGAACAGGGTATCCGGCCGGAGATGCACTCGTAGGCTTCGCGGTCGGAACGACTTATCTGGCCAACTAAGTGTTAGGCATGCGTTCAACATGACACGAGGAAGCGTATCGGTCCTTAAACGACACAAACGGGGATAGATTCACACCCAAGACCTCCATGCCTTGTTGCTTCACTATCGTCGTCCCGCCCGGTCTCAAATTCATTATTAGCACATGGTTATTTCCACGATAGCAAATATAGCCAACCGTGATCAAGTATCCACCTATCTCTCGCAGGTGATAGGAAATCACCTGGCTTCTACCGAGCTAAGCATAGCTAAACATAGAACGTCTTCCTTATACTAGTAAGGGTTCATGTAGTTTTATATAGTGGACAAGGTAGGAATTATGCGCCAACGGTTTCATACAACTCCTATCACCTAATGCATCATATAAAGTTATACTCTTGTGCTTTTGTAAAAAGAGAGGGTAGGAGACTTAGAATGCTCCGGGGCTTGCCTGGAATCCGACACAAGTCAGTTAAGTTAGCTTCCACTGTCTTGACGACATCTAAGGTGACAATACTTGTGTAGTCCTTCCATTATCCCGATAGGTCCACCATCATGTCCTTCACATGGTTCATCTAGCGTACCTAAATGAGATGCAAGATACAAGTGTATGAACACATAGAAGTGCAATAGACAAAGCATCACACACAAGAAGCATGACAAGAGCATGGTTACACTAAACATACTTAAGCACATCTCATTGCTCAACTTAAAGATTACACAACCAACATGTTAAGACAACAAAGAATGCAACACTAAATATATTAGACATGGCATACATATTTCACAAGATCTCAGGTGTATTAACTTGGCCATTATCAAAGACATGAGTCATACATAGTAATATACCAAGAACAGCAATACAAGGAATCTGCCATTTTTAGGACTGTTAACAGCAGCTGAGAGAATAAATCATAACTGGAGTTACACAACTCCAAAAGACATGAATTAAGACATTCTGGAAAGCTTAAGAAATTACCTACATTTCATCTTTATACATCAAAGCATGATTCATAAGTTTGGCAGGTCGAAATATTAGAATTACAGAATCAGGTCCTAACAAGACAGAGAGCAACCATTTCTGAAACTCAACTTTGAACAGCCATAACATACAAACCACATAACCAAATACCACCAAATTTTAACAGCAGCTAGATAAATAAATTATCTACAACTTTGCTAGAAACAAGATTCCCAGAAAACATCATTTACATACTGCAATCCAAACAGTTTCAGAAACTGTCCAGGAACAATAATTGCAAACAATTAATTATTAACTTATGTTTCAAACATGCATTTGAGCAAAACCATTGTTACCAACAGTTTACATATATCTAAAGAACACCATAAAACATAGTGGTCATTACCAAATAAATTTATTTAATGCCTTTCTTAATTTATTTGGATAATAAGGTGAATTAAAGAACATATACCAAACATGCACAGTAAATTCTACAAAAATTACAGTAGCTTATACATACCATCCATAGTTTACTGTATAAATTTCATTGTATTTGGATAAATATAGCAACATCGATGAAAAAGACAAATTGCTATTGCAATCAACCATGTGAGAGCAAGATAAATGCACAAATCATATTTTTTTCAAGCACATGACCATATTATATATTAACATGATACAACAATATAATATAATTGTACAGGACCAACATTTTCCATTTTCACATTTTTATTTATAATTATAAACCATTTATCAAGCCCCATGAAGACATCTCTATTCAAAACATGGACAGAATTTATCATGCCACATTAAACAGTCATAACTTGAGTTTCATATGCCCATAAATCATGGTTATGTACTTTATAGAAAGCTTACTAAATTGTGAACAACGTTATTATAAACATCTAGAGCTAAATCTACCACTAACAAGGATTTACATAACAAACAATGCATCCCTGTCTGGGTTTAGACAGAAACTGAAACAGTACTTTAAACCACTATAACTAAACATATGCTTAAACAAAAATTATGCTATTTAGCTTGATGGAAAGCTTATGAAAAGTACTACAACTCATATATTTTCATCCAGGCATGATTCACAACCTAACAGAGCCAAACAATATAAACATGCAGACCTACTCAGAATAGGAGCAAAGCAACACATGGCATTTGCTATTTTTATAACTCTTAATCTGTCATTTCTAAATTCATGCAAATTTTACCAGACATCAAATATTATATGTAAAGCATTTCACAATATTTTCACATTTATTTCAGCAATAATACAGTGGTTATGAAAAAGACAATTACAACAAGCAATTAAAACTGAACTGCATAAATTTATTTTTACGGGTAAAACTTAAAACTAAAACATGCAATAATATAGATCTACTGCATAGAGAATTTCACAAGGATTCCAAAACGTCCACATTTGCTATTTTACGATTTTTCTATGAATTTATATGCATTTCCAAAGTTCATCCAGAAATCTGCTAAAACAAAAGAAAAAGGAAAACACTTTTGCCTCGGGAACCCTGGATTTTTCATGAATCACGCTATAACCCAGAAACACTATTCTTATGAGTCTTGGCTTCGCATCTGGATCCCTGAGTTGTTTCATATTCTAACCCGAGGTCCCTGGTCGCCAAGAAAATAGGGGACTCACAGGGAGTGGTGGGGGAGCACCAGGAGATCACCGTGCACCCGCTGGTCGCCTTGGATGGCCGGGAGAGAGCCCGTGGCGGCCTAGCCACGGCAGCAGGCGGCAGCGGCGGTCTGCTCCCGGTGGTGGCGGTGCTCCGGCGATGGTTGGGCCGGAAATGGAGCTCAGTGCAGTCAGGAGGACACGGCGCAGGCACTGAGATACTTAGCTGTGGCTGAGGAGGCGTGGAGCAGCGAGCATTGTGGCCGGTGCGAGCTCAAATCGGCGGTCATGGCGGACGCGGCGGCGTTCACGCAGTAGGGCGCAGTAGAGCGCGAGCGAGGACGAGAGAGGACGCCAGGGAGGAGTGGGGAGCTCGCCATCCACTCTGGAGGGCAGGAGCACGCGTCGGTGTGGAGCAGGGAGCTGGGCACGCGGTGTCTATGCATGGTTGCCACGCACCAGCGACGTGTCCGCCCGTTGAGGCATTCCACCGAGCACGTGTTGGGCAGTGAAGTGGCTCAGGTGGGACGCGTTTTTGGACTTCTTACAGGTCGATTTGGACTTTGGACCAAAAACGAAGTTTTCTCTACTCTTGACACTCTCCAACTTTGATTAAGGTGCCATAGTCATTAGAGTTGCAGATTAGTAGATAATTTGATGACAACCTTTGAATGTCAATGAATTGATAATGATTAACAAAACTCAAAATTTGATGACCAAAACAAAGTCAAACTGGTGTCATCTTTTGGAATGCTCTTGTCCACAATATGTACTCCAACTTATATTTTGGGACCCAAACAAGTTTAGTAAAATTTGGAGAACGCGGAATGCCAACGTGATGAACTCCAATTCCACACTTAGAAATTCGAAGTGCTGTAAATTATAGCAGATTCAATCTTGTGACCATTATTTGACATGCTTAGAAAATGATTTAGACTTGGACATTTTAACAACGTTTGTAGCACACAAACTGTAGTACAACATTTATTAAAGGACCTTATACTGTTTTGGCCTGGTTAGTAAGATACAAGGCTCCCAGCTAGGGTACCCGAAACTGAGCACCTTGAGGACTTAGCCAAAAATTCTGGAGTCCCAAAACAGCACTGCGTTGAATTTTGTAAGCTCAATTTGACTAGGTTAGGTACCAAACTAGCTCTTGACCATTAAACAAAGTTAGTTCTACAGAAGTTAAACTACAACTTTTATTTAAGGTCAAACCTCAGAACTAGTACATAAGTCAAACTTTCACTTTGGTCAAAGCAGCAACTTGATAAAGCTTGAATTAAGGTTTTAGGCCAATTGAAGCATTTTCTAGGCACAAGCTCAACATGTACCCTTCATGACTTTTGTTGTAGAGTTCATCTAGAGTCATTTGGGCAAGATTGCAAGGATTGGTTGATGACCTATGGTTCTATTCACTTAATGAGGTCATTCCAACAAGCATGTAACTTATCATTTCATGTGACCTTTTGATTCCAAACTTCTTTAAACTTTTTGAGTGATCACTATAGGCAGTGATGGATGTGGGACACATGTGAGATGTTCCATTAATGTCACCCAAGCATGCACTTTGAAAAGGGCCTATATGTATGCAAGGGTGCATTCTCTATGTTTAACTTGAGGCTCACTTTCATGGATTGACTTTAACATGATCATCACCACTTATCATGACATGTTTGAGCTCAAAACCTAAGGTCTAACTAGTGGCAAACACCTGGAGTGTTACATTGACGATGGCCTCCTTCTTGGCTGACGACCGCTTGAGAAGTAGGGGCTGCGGCGGTGCGGTGAGAATTGGTTGGGCATAGTAGAATTGGGTGGAGCTGCGCTGGCGTGATGGCATGGCTGCTAGATGTCGCTCTGTGTTGGCCGGGACGAGAGCGTAGGCGTCAGGGTCTTCCTTGGGCTTCTTGTTGAGGTCGTAGGGGACGACTTCCCAATCATCGTGGAACTCGTCGGCCATTGGAGCAGCGAGGAACTAGGCAAGCTCTAATTGAGGAAGGAGAGAAGACTTGAATGAATTGGTGTTGAAAGCTGACGTCAAGGGTCTATTTATATAGGGATCAAAAAGTGCCTCTAGGATTTGTTCGGGTTACTCCCGCCGCCATGCGTGCGTAACAAACCATCCGCGTGATTATTTGGATAACCATAGATGAGTTTATCGCGACGGAGGAGACCGGGGCAAGGGGAGACAGGGGCTGGGCGCCCGCCCTCATCCTCAGGGCGCCCGCCCTGTGCTTGGCTCCTCTGTGGGCCCGCCTCCTCGAGCATGCTTCTAGATGCAAATTTTATTCCAAAAAATATATACGTGGTCCAAAAACGTCAGATCAAAAGGTCGGGCTCTAATTCTCCATGGAAAGGTAAAAATGAATCACGTCTATTTCTTCTAATTCTTTATTGGGCTCTAAAAATAATTTAAGACGTTGACCATTTACCTTGAATAACGTACCTTTATTATTTTGAAGTGTGATAGCTCCGTGGGATGATGAATTGATTACCATGAATGGTCCTTCCCATTTACTCCGGAGTTTTCCATGCCCAAAAAGTTTTACCCTGGAATTAAAAAGTAATACCTTATCTCCGGGTGTGAACTCCTTCTTCTTGATCCTCTTGTCATGCCACCTTTTGACTCTCTCCTTGTAGATCTTCGAATTGTGGTATGCTTTCTCTCGCCATTCTTCCAATTCTGATAGTTGCATTCTTCTATGATCTCCAGTGACATCTAGGTCCATATAACATCTCCTTATGGCCCAGTGTGCTTTGAATTCTAGTTCAACAGGTAGGTGGCAAGTCTTCCCGTACACCAATTGGTATGGGGACATTCCAATTGGGGTCTTGTATGCTGTCCGATATGCCCAGAGTGCATCAGGTAACTTGTCCTTCCATGCTGTTCCCATCTCATTGACTGTCTTCTGAAGAATATTCTTGATTTGCTTATTGAAAGTCTCTGCTTGGCTACTTGTCTGGGGATGATAGGGGGTAGCGACGTTGTGACGGATTCCATGTTTTGATAGATAGTGCTCAAAGCGTTTGTCGATGAAGTGTGTTTCTCCATCACTTATCACTACTCTGGGGACTCCAAATCTTGGCAATATAATTTCTTCAAACATCCTCTTTGAACAGATGTTGTCGGCGTGTTTGCAAGGTAGTGCCTCCACCCACTTGGAGACGTAGTCGACTGCCACCAAGATGAACTCACACTTCTTTGATGGGGTAAATGGACCCATGTAGTCTATTCCCCAGACATCAAAGAGCTCAATCTGAAGGTTGTTGGTGAGTGGCATGGCATCTCTTGTGTTTATGTTTCCGTGCCTTTGACATGGCCCACATCTTCTGATATATTGCTTCGTGTCTTCATACATTGTAGGCTAGTAGAATCCACACTGCCAGATCTTTGAATGTGTACGGAATGCTCCATAATGTCCTCCATATGGTGATGAATGACATCTGTCGATGATCTTCCATCCTTCCTCGGTGGTCACACATCTCCTGAGTAAGCCATCAGAGCATACTCGGAAGAGGTATGGCTCATCCCATATATGTGAACGACTTTCTTGAATAAGCTTCTTCTTGTTCGCTCCCGGTGGTACATACCCTGAAACCATAAAATTAACAATATCTGCATACTGTTGACGGTCCTTAAGTATCAAATTTAATTATCAAATAAATAAAGAAAAGGATCCAAATGAAATCAACATCCAGACTTAGGGTTTTATCTGACAGAATTCCACGAGTTTTGGTGTTTGTCTATTTCTGCAGGGGGTTATCAGGAAATATGGAAGAAAGGCCCACATGTCGGGATTACGTAAAGATATTAACGTGCTGCGCAATTATCTTACATCTAGAAGACTCCAGAAGCCACGAGACCGAAGCGGAGGTGAAACGGGGCCAGAGGCAGGGCGCCCGCCCTGTTCCCCTGGGCGCCCACCCTCTCCAGGAGTCCAATCAGGACTCTGCTTCGTAGGAGATCTCCACCGACCTAAAGGATGAATCTAAACCATACAATATATGTCGGTTTGATCCAACGGCCCATATTCATTTGAAGGGACTATAAAACCAGACCCCCTGGCCCCTGGAGGAGAGAGCCTCTCAACCCTAATTCATTGTTCCATCAAGGGAGAAGAAGCCTCTGATCAAGATTAGAGCCACCACATCAATTAGACATCTAGATTAGCATAGCTACATAGGATTAGAACTAGAAGGAGTCAATCTTCGATTGGTTTCCGGATCTGTCAGGAGGATTCTTGGTAATTCTCTAATTGTGCTTCTAATTGCTTTCTAATTATCTTTGTTCTTCAATATTATGAATATGACTTTGTTCTACTTCAATATATTGCTTATGACTTTGCTCTACTCGCTTATATTCAAGATTATATTGTTCTTAGTTTATCAAAGTTATGTACTTGGCTTAGTTAGATTAGATCTACATACATGCTTAGGATCGTATAGCGTTTATCCATCGGATCCATGGGTAAATGATAGATATTGTGTAGGCGTGGTGCTTATACCGTATTTATCTGCGATTGTACCCAATATGCCAGATCGTGGGGTGGTTCGTGATAGTGACAGCTTCATTGATTCTTATATAGTCCCCCTCTCGTGTATTGGGCTGGTAGAGCAACATTATTACAGGGGAGTGATTGCTATGTTTCTCATATTCCTTGCTAATATCACTATGCATGGGCGTAGTCTTGTCTCGCAATGATTGCTAAGTATGCTTGCACTAACTATGATATGCTAGACTATATAGTTAAGAATAACTTAGGGAATATTCTTGTAGTTCGTTCTAATACCATGCTAATGACTTTCTAGAGTATCTAATTGAGGTGCTTATCATATTTATTATGTGGCTAGATCAGATTAGTTATCCTTGTCACTATTATTATTTCATATATCTTTTATGTGACACTTATCCCTGTATGAAGAGTTAGATATAATGTTCTCAATTATACATGCAATGATAGATGCTCAATCTCATATTCTATTCTGTAATCAATAGTGATGATCGTTAATCCCTTCCCAGTGGTAAAAATATAAATAACGATACCTGGAATACTTCCCGGTTAAAATGCTGCATCGGTATTAATCTGTGTGCTTGCAGATCCCATTCATTATTTATTTAGAAGAGCAATTGCATATTTCAATACCGCGTCTCTTATATCATGCTGGGGATGACAACTTGGCTTAAGTGGTGTGAGGGATAGGTTTGGCATTTTTGGCACCGTTACTAGATTTAGAGAACTTAGTCTACTTTTGGTAATGATGTTAAGAATACCCAACAAGCATTTTTTGGCGCCGTTGCCGGAGAAGGTTGATTACCAATCAGGAATGGAATAAAAGATTTTGAGTTATCATTCGCATCACTAATATGATTGAGCTTATCTATTCTCTCATACAGTTTTACCCCGATATTTTTCTATTTTATCTTATGCAGAGGAATGTATGAATAGAAGACATCTTCCAGGAAATTTTGTTGACAATCCCGAAGCATTATTCAAAAAGACGAGGGCCAAGCTCAAGAAGAGATCATCAACACTTCACGAAGAAGCTTCATCCAATCAAGAAGATCACCGGAACTTGTCTTCAGAGTTCGAAGCCATGGCGAACAAATCGATCCGCGAGTTCTCAGCTCCCACTACGGACAACATCCGCACTGGACCTGCTGCAGAGATCGATGGCAACTTTGAGCTCAAGCCTGGACTTATCAACATGGTGCAATCCAACCAGTTCTGTGGGAAGGCACACGAAGATGCTAGTGCTCATTTACAACACTTCCTGGAGATTTGCAACACATTCACCATAGCAAGAGTTTCCAAAGACGCTATACTACTTCGCCTCTTCCCATTCTCACTGTTAGGAAGAGCGAAGCAGTGGTTCTACGCTACAAAGGAGAAGAATACTACGTGGGCACTCTGCTCAACAAACTTCCTGGCTAAGTTCTTTCCCATGGGCAAGACCAATGCTCTCCGTGGGAAGATTACAAGTTTTCAGCAACAAAATGATGAATCTGTTCCAGAAGCATGGGAGCGCTTTCAAGACTACATCCTAGAATGTCCCCAACATGGAATGGAGAGTTGGCTATTGATGCAGACATTCTATCATGAGCTCAGCAACAGTGCCCGAGAGACTATGGATGCTACAGCTGGAGGAGCGTTCTTATCACTTACTATACCACAAGCCACAGCTCTTGTGGAGAAGATGGCGTCCAACCAAAGCTGGAATGAAGAGAGGACCCAAACACGCAAGAGAGGTGGAGGTATGCATCAGCTGAAGGAGGTAGACATGCTGTCTGCAAAGCTAGACCTGCTCATGAAGAAGCTCGATGATAGAGCTGGAGACAAGAAAGAAGTTATGCACATCTACGACTCTCACATGACTTGTGAGGAGTATGGAGACACTGGACACTCAGGCAACCACTGCCCTGAGATGCTTGAGGATGTGAACTACATCAACAACAACAACTACTACTACTACAACCGTCCTCAACAAAATCAAGGTTGGAATCAACAAAGGCCTAACTACTCAGGTAATTATCAAGGGAACAATTGTTACAACAATAAAAATAATTTTCCACCTTTGAGAGAGTTAGTGTCTAATCAAGGCAAGCTAATGGATAATCTATCTAAGAAATTGGCATCTAATGATAAAATGCTAGAAAATATAAATAATAGAATGGATAATTTTTCTACTGCCATCAAGAATCAAATTAGCTTTAATAAAATGATTGAATCTCAGTTAAATCAAATAGCTGCTGCTGTTCCTACTACTAACCCCGGTATACCATCACAACCGGAAGGATTAGAATCTGCAAATCTTGTAGACGTGTTTGATGCAGGTAATTGGAGTAACCCCGTCACTGAATTTTCTACTGACCATCTGCCGGTCAAGAGAGGCGATCCAGGACGCCCCGTCATCCCGATCTCTATCGGCATGGTGGACTTCCCAGAAGCACTCTGTGACTTTGGCTCCAGTGTCAACATTATACCCAGGGTACTCTATGAAAAATTCTTTACATATCATTTATTAGAGACAACCATGTGTTTGCAGTTTGCAGATCAGACGATAACTTTTCCAAAAGGAATAGTGAGGAACCTTTGTGTCCGAGTTGGTACGTTATATGCCCCAGCAGACTTCGTAGTGGTAGAGACCGGAAATGATGAGAGAGCACCTATCATCCTAGGGAGGCCATTCTTGAACACCACGGGAGCTATCATCTACGCTAGTGCTGCCAAGATCAGTTTCTACGTCAAAGGGAAGAAGGAGACATTTTTCTTCAAGAACAAGACTACACAAATTCCAGATCAATCCAGACGTAAATCAAGGAAGAGGACCAACAGGAGAAACAGGAACAAGCAAGTGTGGACCGAGTCAGCTAAGATGGTCACTGTAGTTCATGGAGGCCAAGATCATCAACTTAAGTCACCGTTTTTGACCAAGAAGGACGACCCAGGAATGCCAAGCATCTACTGCTCCATAAATGGATACAACTTCTACAAGACGATTTGCGACACCGGATCGGGCGTCAACATAATGGCCGCAGTCACCTATCGGCTCTTGTTCGGGACCATGCCACTAAGACCAACATACATTCAGCTCTAGATGGCAGATCAGACATTTCGAGAAGTTAAAGGAATAGTATCTGATGTCCCAGTCAAAATAGACGATCACTTTGTCTACACAGACTTTCAAGTTGTTGACATGGGAGAAGACGAGTATGATCCACCCATCATCCTTGGAAGACCGTTCCTCAGCATCGTTAAAGCAATTATCTACATTGGAACCGGAGAAGTCCATATGCACTTCCCCTCAGAGAAGGTACGCCGTTATTTTACTGACTCTAACTATATCATTGAAGAATCTAAGCAGGTAAGAAAACAACGCAACCGCAACCAGAGGAGGCAGATCATCAAGGACGGATGGGTAGACTATGAAGGAGAAGTTGTAAGATCAAAAGACGTTGAGTTTAAACAGAATTATCCAGAGGAGACTGAAGCACCGAGTCAGGTATGGAAAATGAAGATAACTATACAAGAAGAGGAGGCGCTGCCGGAAGTACCGACTACGCCACCCAACGAACCTCAGGACGATTAAGAAATTGGAGAGTCCCGTTCGGAGGACTTAAAAACACCGAACGCCTTGCCAAGAGGTAAACTTGGTAGTTATCCTTTCCTTTTCAATTATTTTAAAGAGTTTACTTAGTTAATCATGTTCATACTATCTTAAAAAGAAAATAAAAATGTGAAAAAAACTGTAAGCCCCATGTGAGTAGACGAGTGGCATAAAACCCATAAGTACATTCACTGTGGTGGCATAAAAATAAAATAAATATTTTTTCTGCTTTATAAAAACAAAAATATAAAAACAGGGAGTAACAATTATTAAGGAGTCTCAACATGATAAAGGCTAGATATTTATGCTAACACTTAATCAGTTCCACAAGCTATGTTGTCTATTTGAGCTCCACAGAATTTAAGAATCAAGAAGACTAGCAGACGGAGGACATTCTAATCGCTGTTAGAATGCTGCTGACTTTCAAATACACCTCTGCCACCTGCTAGCTACATCAAGAGAAATTACGTCAAAATTCAGCTTGGGGGAGAGCACCCCCATCTATCTCGATAAGTATTTCTATCTATCTTTATACTTATATTATTTTAGAATATAAATACACATAAACTATGGAAAACCAAATAAAGATTTTATGCTTATATATATGTCTTTTGCTTAGTGTGTTTAATAAATAAATAAAGTAGCTATGCTAATCTGTATCTAAATAAAACTTAAGCATGGATATGATAAATAGTTGCTCTGCCTAATTTGCAAATTTTAAGTTCTCTCTCAAGTTTAGATATAACTGTTATAATTTAAAGCGTGCTCTAGACCTAAACTTGTGCGATGAAAACTTGATCTGAAGTCTAAGTTGTTAACGGATACGATATGGGAAGGTTGAGTTGTTGTTTATCTGTTCCTAGAGATGCTAGAATTCTGGAGAATTTTATCTTCGAAAATCTTTAAAATGTTGCATGATGAGTTCCTGTATGATGAGAGTTTAAATTCCTACCACAGCCATATATACATGCTTGTTAGACTTTGAGCCACACATTTATTATTTACTGCTTATGAGCATTGAGTGTGGTCAAGCTGTGTAGACCCTTAGGAGCTTGTCATGTGGTTAAATCAAGATTTCACTTGCACGTTCACTCATATATGCTACTTCTACTCCGGAAGTACCATCCACATATATCCACCCATTCCATCTCCAGAATCACCCAAAAATATTCTACTCCTAATCCGGGAGAGAATAACCAAAAATATTTCTGTTTTCCCCTTGTGAAATAAATGCTCAAGTTATCTTGTTACTACCACTTGCTATATTATCTCAAGAGATGAATGCTCTAAAAAAAAGAAAAAAAAAGAAAAAAAAGAGATACGAGGAAATAAAAAGGAGCAAGTGCTCGGAACCTCGAAAGAAAAGAAAAAGTGAGACGAGAGGTAAAAATGGACAAGTGTCTGACAGTAGAATTAGAGGTACAAGATACCCACCTGAGAGACAAGAAAAAGATAGAGCATCTCATTCTCCTCAAAGAAAGGTATGTATCCCCTCAAAGAGCAAAGTAGAATTAGACTTCCACCACCATTGTTTTCACCATTGTTTTCACCATTGTTATCACCATCATCACCATACACCATTTATTCGCCACACATGCACATCTTGATTTGGCTTATTGATTTGTTTCTTTGGATCCATGGTTTGACTATGCAATAAATGTCTTATAAGTATGTATACTTTATCTCCCACCTATGAGCTCCAGATATTAAAGCCTTATTAGAGTAGGGTGAGAGAGAAGGCAATGTCACTATGCCTCATACCACAAATACTACATATCTTGAGAGAAGGCATATACCATCACTGCCTTGGTAAGGATCCAAAAATACCACAAAAGAGAGACCTGAGAGAATCATACAAGGAATTTCTGAGTTTTATTTGAAAATCTGTAAAAAACCCCAGAGCTATAGCTGATCAAGAATAAGAGACATGGCACTTGGCTACACTGTTCTATCTTTTAACCACTCAAGACAGAAGTGACAGTTACAAGTCCCATGGGGAAGGTAAAGTAAGTAAGTTTTAAGTCTTGACAGTTTACTCTTACTCAGAGAGGAGATCTTATTTAAAAGCATGTGTACCGTCAAATTTTTAAAAGATATTACAACAACTTATGATCCATAGCTGAGTCTATCCTTGCTCAGGGACGAGCAAGAGGTAAGCTTGGGGGAGTTTGTTGACGGTCCTTAAGTATCAAATTTAATTATCAAATAAATAAAGAAAAGGATCCAAATGAAATCAACATCCAGACTTAGGGTTTTATCTGACAGAATTCCACGAGTTTTGGTGTTTGTCTATTTCTGTAGGGGGTTATCAGGAAATATGGAAGAAAGGCCCACATGTCGGGATTACGTAAAGATATTAACGTGCTGCGTAATTATCTTACATCTAGAAGACTCCAGAAGCCACGAGACCGAAGCGGAGGCGAAACGGGGCCAGAGGCAGGGCGCCCGCCCTATTCCCCTGGGCGCCCGCCCTCTCCAGGAGTCCAATCAGGACTCTACTTCGCGGGAGATCTCCACCGACCTAAAGGATGAATCTAAACCATACAATCTATGTCGGTTTGATCCAACGGCCCATATTCACTTGAAGGGACTATAAAACCAGACCCCCTGGCCCCTGGAGGAGAGAGCCTCTCAACCCTAATTCATTGTTCCATCAAGGGAGAAGAAGCCTCTGATCAAGATTAGAGCCACCACATCAATTAGACACCTAGATTAGCATAGCTACATAGGATTAGAACTAGAAGGAGTCAATCTTCGATTGGTTTCCGGATCTGTCAGGAGGATTCTTGGTAATTCTCTAATTATGCTTCTAATTGCTTTCTAATTATCTTTGTTCTTCAATATTATGAATATGACTTTGTTCTACTTCAATATATTGCTTATGACTTTGCTCTACTTGCTTATATTCAAGATTATATTGTTCTTAGTTTATCAAAGTTATGTACTTGGCTTAGTTAGATTAGATCTATATACATGCTTAGGATCGTATAGCGTTTATCCATCGGATCCATGGGTAAATGATAGATATTGTGTAGGCGTGGTGCTTATACCGTATTTATCTGCGATTGTACCCAATATGCCAGATCGTGGGGTGGTTCGTGATAGTGACAGCTTCATTGATTCTTATATAGTCCCCCTCTCGTGTATTGGGCTGGCAGAGCAACATTATTACAGGGGAGTGATTGCTATGTTTCTCATATTCCTTGCTAATATCACTATGCATGGGCGTAGTCTTGTCTCGCAATGATTGCTAAGTATGCTTGCACTAACTATGATATGCTAGACTATATAGTTAAGAATAACTTAGGGAATATTCTTGTAGTTCGTTCTAATACCATGCTAATGACTTTCTATAGAATCTAATTGAGGTGCTTATCATATTTATTATGTGGCTAGATCAGATTAGTTATCCTTGTCACTATTATTATTTCATATATCTTTTATGTGACACTTATCCCTGTATGAAGAGTTAGATATAATGTTCTCAATTATACATGCAATGATAGATGCTCAATCTCATATTCTATTCTGTAATCAATAGTGATGATCGTTAATCCCTTCCCAGTGGTAAAAATATAAATAACGATACCTAGAATACTTCCCGGTTAAAATGCTACATCGGTATTAATCTGTGCGCTTGCAGATCCCATTCATTATTTATTTAGAAGAGCAATTGCATATTTCAATACCGCGTCTCTTATATCATGCTGGGGATGACAACTTGGCTTAAGTGGTGTGAGGGATAGGTTTGGCATTTTTGGCACCGTTACTAGATTTAGAGAACTTAGTCTACTTTTGGTAATGATGTTAAGAATACCCAACAAGCATTTTTTGGCACCGTTGCCGGGGAAGGTTGATTACCAATCAGGAATGGAATAAAAGATTTTGAGTTATCATTCGCATCACTAATATGATTGAGCTTATCTATTCTCTCATACAGTTTTACCCCGATATTTTTCTATTTTATCTTATGCAGGGGAATGTATGAATAGAAGACATCTTCCAGGAAATTTTGTTGACAATCCCGAAGCATTATTCAAAAAGACGAGGGCCAAGCTCAAGAAGAGATCATCAACACTTCACGAAGAAGCTTCATCCAATCAAGAAGATCACCGGAACTTGTCTTCAGAGTTCGAAGCCATGGCGAACAAATCGATCCGCGAGTTCTCAGGGTCAGACCTGTTAATCCCGTAGAGCTTGTCGTCCCGGAGTGAATCATTAATGGGGGTTTCCTGTGGATTCTTAAAATGCATTCTAGACAAGTGATCAGCAACAAAATTTTCTACTCCCATTTTATCTTTTATTTCTAAGTCAAATTTTTGAAGTAATAAGATCCATCTAATCAGGCAAGGTTTAACATCTTTTTTAGTGAGCAGATATTTTAGTGTGGCATGATTAGTATAAACAATTATTTTAGCTCTAACTAAATAAGATCTAAATTTATCAATGGCAAAGACAAAGGCCAAAAGCTCTTTTTCAGTGGTTGCATAATTAAGTTGAGCTCCTGTCAAAGTTTTACTGGCATAAGCAATTGCATGATGCTTCTTATTTTTACTTTGTCCCAAAACTGCCCCCACAACATAATCACTAGCATCACACATAATTTCAAAAGGCAACGACCAATCAAAGGGTTGAATGATTGGTGCAGAGATGAGTGCATTCTTTAATAAATTGAAAGATGTTAGGTATGTCATCAAATTCGAAAGGAGCATCCTTGGCTAGCAAAAGAGTAAGTGGTCTACCAATAAATGAAAAATCTTTTATGAATCTGCGATAAAAACTAGCATGGCCAAGAAAGCTTCGAATTCCTTTTATACTCACAGGTGGAGGTAGTTGTTCAGTTACTTCAATTTTAGCTTTGTCTACCTCAATTCCTCTTTCAGACACTAGGTGTCCCAGCACTATTCCTTCCCTAACCATAAAATGATATTTTTCCCAATTAAGGATGTTGGGTATTTTAAACGCAAACAGAAAAAATCCGCAAGCGCACAGATACCGATGTAGCTTTCACCCGGGAGTATTCCAGAGTATCGATTTTCCACAGAGAACGTGAGTGTACTAATTAAGATCCAAGATCGCCCAAGGATAACTATATAATTATTTTTGGTGGGAAGAGAGGATCGGGTGCAATTCTAGGTAATTGCAAGACTAAACACCACGTCTAATCTATTAATTACTACTCTGATGTTTCAAAGATTAGAGCACTTGATGCAAGCGGGAATCCAATAAATAACTTGAATGTAAATAAAGTAATTAAAGAACTCAGGAATTATGAATTCAAGAACCTGGAGAACGATGAAGAATGAACCAGTTGCTGCAAAAGTACAATGTTGAGGAAGATCCGACACATCCGGCTCCTCCTCCTCTGCTCTCCTGTTCTCTCTCTCTATTTTCTAGATTACAACTAGAACTAACTAGAACTAGAACTAGAGGAACTAGAACTAGAACTAGATGAACTAGAACTAGAACTAGAACTAGATAAACTAGAGGTAGAACTAGAAGAACTAGAGGGATCCTCTCTACTTGGATGAAGAATTGAAACCCTAGCTTTGATTCTGTAGAAGAGGTATGATCTCCAGGGGCCAGGGGCCTTGCTTATATTGTATTTTCAGATGAATCTGGGTCGTCGGATCAAACCGACATTGATTGAACGGTTATCCTTGATCCTTTAGGTCGGTGGAGCACGATCCCCGAATTGGGCTCTGTTTGGTGGAAAAAGGTGGGCGGGCGCCCTCAGGACTAGGGCGGGCGCCCTGTCCCTGAGCCCTCTCGGCCTCCGCTTCGGTCCCGTGGCTTCTGAAGTCTTCTAGATGGTAGAAAATTGTGCGGCACGTTAATATCTCTATGTAAACCCGACGTGTGGGCCTTTCTTCCGTATTTCCTGATAACCCCATGCAGAAATAGACAAACACCAAAACTCGTGGAATTCTGTCAGATAAAACCCTAAGTCTAGGTGTTGGTTGCATTTGGATCCTTTTCCATGATTAATTGATGGTTAAATATGAGCAATAAGGACCGTCAACAAGCTCCCCCAAGCTTAACCTTTGCTCGTCCCTGAGAAAAGATGAACTCAAGAGTTTCTATAGTGGTTTCATGCCTTAAAGATACACATGCGTTCAAACAAGATATCATCTCTGGGTTAGGGTAAACTGTTAAAACTTACTCATTTTACCTTCCACCATGGGGCTTGCAACCGTCACCTGTGTCTTGAGCAGTTAAAAGATAGAACGGTCTAGTCAAGCGCCATGTCTCTTATTCTTGATCAACTATAGCTCTGGAGTTTTTGTAGATTTTCAAATAAAACTCAGAGATTCCTTGTATGACTCTCTCTAATCTCTCTTTTGTGGTATTTCTGGATCCTTACCAAGGCAGTAATGGTATATGCCTTCTCTCAAAGTATGTGGTATTTTTGGTATGAGGCATAGTGGCATTGCCTTCTCTCTCACCCTACTCTAATAAGGTTTTGATATCTAGAGCTCATAGGTGGCAGACAGCTAATACATACTTACAAGACATTTATTGCATAGTCAAACCATGGATCCAGAAGAACATGTCAATAAGTCAAATCAAGATGTGCATGTGTGGCGAATGAATGGTGCATGGTAATGATGGTGATAACAATGGTGAAAGTCTAATTCTACTTATGCTCTTTTGAGGGGATACATACCTTTCTTGCTCTTTTGAAACTTTTTGAGGAGAATGAGATGCTCTATATTTTCTTTTTCTTTTCTCTCAGGTGGGTATCTTGTACCCCTAATTCTACTGTCGGACACTTGTCCATTTTTACCTCTCGTCTCACTTTTTCTTTTCCTTCGAGGTTCTGGGCACTTGCCCCTTTTTCTTCCTCGTATTTACTTTTTTTTCAGAGCACTCACCCTCCTGGAATAATGTAGCAAGTCGTAGTAACCAAGATAACTTGAGCATTTATTTCACAGGGGAAAACAGAAATGTTTTTGGCTATTCTCTCTCGGATTAGGAGTAGAATATTTTTGGGTGGTTCTGGAGATGGAAATGGGTGGATATATGTGGATGCGTACTTCCGGAGTAGAAGTAGCATGTGTGAGTGAACGTGCAAGTGAATCTTGATTTAACCACATGACAAGCTCCTAAGGGTCTACACAGCTTGACCACACTCAATGCTCATAAGCAGTAAAAAGTAAATGAATGGTCCATAGTCTAATAAGCATGTATATATGGCTGTGGTAGGATTTTAAACTCTCATCATACAGGAACTCATCATGCAACATTTTAAAGATTTTCAAAGATAAAATTCTCCATAATTCTAGCATCTCTAGGAATAGATAAACAGCAGCTCAACCTTCCCATATCGTATCCGTTAACGACTTAGACTTTAGATCAAGTATTCTCCCCACAAGTTCATGTTTAGACCAAATCTTAATTAATACCAGTCATGCCTAAACTTGAGAGAGATTTCAATTTTGAGAACTAGTCATGGCAGAGCAACTATTCATCATTTCCATGTGAGAGCTTATCATGAGGGTTCATAGCAAACTTTATTTATTTATTTATTTAGCAAACTAAGCAAAGATATATATATATATATAAGCACAAAATCTTTATTTGGGTTTTTATGATTATGCATCTTTTTATTATTTGAGTGAAGTACAAACGTGAGTAGAACACTTAGCTGGATAAATGGGGGTGCTCTCCCCCAAGCTGGATCTTGACGTAATTTCTCCTGATGTAGCTAGCAGGTGGCGGAGGTGTATTTGAATGTCGGCAGCATCCTGACAGCGATTAGGATGTCCTCCGTCTGCTAGTCTTCTTTGATCCTTGAATTCTATGGAGCTCAAATAGACAACAAAGCTTTGTGGAACTCTTGGCAAGGCGTTCGGTGTTTTTAAGTCCTCCAAACAGGACTCTATTTTCTCAGTCGTCCTAGGATTCGTTGGATGGTGTAGTTGGTGGTTCCGGTGGTGCTAGCTCTTCGTGTATAACTATCTTCTCTCTCCACACCTGACTCGGTGCTACAGTCTCCTCAGGACAGTTCTGTTCAAGCTGTATGTCTTCAGACCTTACTACTTCTCCTTCGTAGTCTGCCCATCCGTCCTTGATGATTTGCCTTCTCTAGTTGCAGTTGTGTTGTCTTCTTCTTGTCCTAACCTACTTGGAGTCTTCAACTATATAGTTAAGGTCAGTAAAATAGCAGCGTACCTTCTCAGAGAGGAAATGCATGTGGACTTCTCCGGTTCCAATGTAAATGATTGCTTTAACACTGCTGAGGAACGGTCTTCCAAGGATGATGGGTGGATTATACTCGTCTTCTCCCATGTCAATAACCTTCCACCTTTCGGAATGTTTGATCTGCCATCTCGAGCTGAATGTATGTCGGTTTTAGGGGCATGATTCCGAACAGGAGTTGATAGATGACTGCGGCCATTATGTTGACGCCTGACCCGATGTTGCAAAGCATCTTCTGGAAGTTGTATCCATTAATAGAGCACTGGATGCTTGGCATACTTGGGTCGTCCTTTTTGGTCAGGAACAGTGACTTAAGTCGACGATCTTCACCTCCTTGAACTGCAGTGACCATCTTAGCTGACTCGATCCACATTTGCTTGTTCTTGTTCCTCCTATTGGTCCTCTTCCTTGGTTCATGTCGGGATTGCTCTGAAATTTGTGTAATCTTGTTCTCGAAGGAAAACATCTCCTTCCTTCCCTTGATGTATAAACTGATCTTGGCAGCACTAGCGTAGATGACAGCTCCTGAGGTGTTCAGGAATGGCCTCCCTAGGATGATGGGTGCCCTCTCATCAGTATTAGTCTCTATCACCACTAAGTCTGCTGGAGCGTATAAGGTGCCAACTCGGACGTAGAGGTTTTTCAATATTCCCTTTGGGAAACTTAGTGTCCGATCTGCAAGCTACAAATACATGGTTGTTTCTCGTAAAGGATGTGTAAAGAATTTTTCATAGAGTACCCTGGACATAATGTTGACGCTGGAGCCAAAGTCGCAGAGTGCTTCTGGGAAGTCCACCATGCCGATGGATATCGGGATGACGATGCGTCCTGGATCGCCTCTTGACCGGCAGAAGGTCAGTAATTACTTCCACAATGGGGTTACTCTAGTAGTTACATCCTCAAGCATCTCAGGGCAGTGATTGCCTGAGTATCCAGTATCTCTAGTGTGTTTGTGCTCGTAGATCTAGGTTCTTCACTTGGTGGAGTCTCGGAGTTGTAAAACTCCTTCATATTTTGCTCGAAGTGTACATGCTCATAGAGACAAGGCAGAGATCAAGTGCATGGGCCCTGTTGGTGGAAAACACCAACAAAACCAAAAATGTATTTGTTCTTCTCTAACCTTAAGCATAGTGAGCAAGACAAAGTTGATGGATAATAAGATCATGAGTGTAGCATTTATAACATTTGTCAGATCAGATCACTCAACCTAATGGAAAGATAATCCATCTATACTTATGTTTTTTTTATATATCTTCCAAAGATTGCGTGTGCAACATTTTAGCTCGTATGATTAGGATTGTGGGATCACAAAGGTGGAAGAACTAAACATATTGAATCGATTGGGTTGGTTAATCTAAAGTTATAAATCATACATGTTTGTCTCTTTTATCCATGTGAATGCCAGAACCAAGGAGAAGCTTATAAAAAGTGATAGTCAAGTACCTTAAGATGTTACCTTACTTGAAGAGTGATGGTACAGTATCACCTTGTGGAAGCTTTCCTTTTAGCGGTTGTGCATCGTGTTTGTAGCACCCTCCATGGATCATCTCTTGTGAGCTATGCCTTCCTTGTGTAAATTGTTAACCTTTATGTGTCTCTCTCTTTGTCTCCAATGTGAGTTTATCTCAGGACTTCCCAGGTCGATATTGAAAGTTTTCCTGCGGCGGTTAGTCCAACAAAATATCCAATATCAACTATAGCATACTATCGGCTCAAAGATCAACCTAGACACCATGCCTAATTTGATTTAGGAGGGAATTTTAACCTAAGCATCATGCTTAATTTAAACTCCTTTGGAAGTAAGATCACCAGCCCTAAACTAAGCACCATGCTTAATTAAGAGATAAATGAAACTACTCCAAACCTAGTCATATACTAAAGCAAATAAAGGTAGCATGAGAGCATTTATAGAGATCTACTCAAGTGGAGATGAAGTAGTGTGATTAATATTTAACAAATTGAGCATGCCTCAAAGGTAGGGACAACCAACATAGCAACATGGCAAAGGATGTTTTTATGTAAAGTACTCCCCCAAGCTTGAATTTTGCAAAATTCAAGTTTGGATGAATTTAATTCAATGTTGTATGATGATTGGTTGGACATACCTTGTGCTTGTCATTCATCTGATCTTCTTGCTCCAATCCTGGAAAGCTTAGTGACAAGAATACCCGAAGGAATATTTTTACAATTATCCTTATATGCTCAACACACAAGGTAATGTTGCAAATAATTAAAAGCTCTTGTTACAATCTGATCAGTGCTTGTTTTAGGACACTAAGCTTGTCCTTGGGAAACCATCAATTTATGTCAGCGAAGTGGTTTCCCCTCCAACGCTGACCTATATCAAGATCAACTCAACGAGATCTGCAATATTTAATATAGACATATGCATCGACAACCGCCCTTTTAAAGTTTTTATAAATAGAAAGGATGAGGGGGTTGGAGATCTCGAATGTGGTGATATTGGAAAAACCAATGGATTGGGAAGATGTTGCATCTGAGCATGGAGTAAATGAAGTGGCTATGAAATAAATTCCATGCTCATTAATGCTTAGAGTGAACTCCATGTGGTATGGTGAAAATGATAAGGTGAGTGTGGTAAAAAAGGAAAAGAAAAAGGATACACGGACGACTTGGTTCAAAACTAGCACAGCTACCGTTCCCCGGCAACAGCGCCAGAAAGCTTGTTGGGTATTTTAAACGCAAACAGAAAAAATCCACAAGCGCACGGATACCGATGTAGCTTTCACTCGGGAGTATTCCAGAGTATCGATTTTCCACAGAGAACGTGAGTGTACTAATTAAGATCCAAGATCACCCAAGGATAACTATTGGTGGGAAGAGAGGAAGTTTCCTGAGAGTTCTCTAGTTGATCTAAGAATCAAGAATTACTTCAAAGATTATTTATATCGGGACATCAGAGGACTAACCACAGAAAGAGATGAGAAGGGGGCTAGGAAGGTCTGACTACGGTCCTACAAACACTGATCCGAACGTGGTGGAATACGTCAACCGTTAGGGCTGTCACTACCCTAGGGCTACCATAACAATCCGAAGGATTGGGTGCAATTCCAGGTAATTGCAAGACTAAACACCACGTCTAATCTATTAATTACTACTCTAATGTTTAAAAGATTAGAGCACTTGATGCAAGCAGGAATCCAATAAATAACTTGGATGTAAATAAAAGTAATTAAAGAAGTCAGGAATTATAAATTGAAGAACCTAGAGAACGATGAAGAACGAACCAGTTGCTGCAAAAGTACAATGTTGAGGAAGATCCGACAGATCCGGCTCCGCCTCCTCCGCTCTCCTCTTCTCTCTCCCTATTTTCTAGATTACAACTAGAACTAACTAGAACTAGAACTAGAGGAACTAGAACTAGATGAACTAGAACTAGAACTAGAACTAGATGAACTAGAGGTAGAAAGAACTAGAGGGATCCTCTCTACTTGGATGAAGAATTGAAACCCTAGCTTTGATTCTGTAGAAGAGGTATGATCTCTAGGGGCCAGGGGCCTTGCTTATATAGTCTTTTTAGATGAATCTGGGCCGTCGGATCAAACCGACATTGATTGAACGGTTATCCTTGATCCTTTAGGTTGGTGGAGCACGATCCCCGAATTGGACTCTGTTTGGTGGAAAAAGGTGGGCGGGCGCCCTCAGGACTAGGGTGGGCGCCCTGTCCCTGAGCCCTCTCGGCCTCCGCTTCGGTCCCGTGGCTTCTGGAGTCTTCTAGATGGTAGAAAATTGCGCGGCACGTTAATATCTCTATGTAAACCCGACGTGTGGGCCTTTCTTCAGTATTTCCTGATAACCCCCTGCAGAAATAGACAAACACCAAAACTCATGGAATTATGTCAGATAAAACCCTAAGTCTAGGTGTTGGTTGCATTTGGATCCTTTTCCATGATTAATTGATGGTTAAATATGAGCAATAAGGACCGTCAACAAAGGACTAAGTGCTTTTCTTCACATCTTTGCAAAACCTTGTCTAAGTTTTCAAGACAACTATCAAAAGTTTTCCCATATACAGAGAAATCATCCATGAAAACTTTTATAATCTCTTCAATCATATCAGAAAATATAGACATCATGCATCTTTGAAAAGAAGCTGGTGCATTACATAACCTAAAAGACATTCTATGGTAAGCATAAGTTCCGTATGGGCATGTAAAAGTGGTTTTGCTTTGATCGTCGGGATGGATCGGGATCTGGTGATACCCTGAATACCCATCTGAGAAACAGAAGAATAAATGGTTCGCTAATCGCTCAAGCATCTCATCTATGAAATGTAAAGGAAAATGATCCTTTTTCATGGCTTTGTTCAGTTTTCTATAGTCTATGCACATCCGCCACCCTATGACGGTGCGTTGCGGAATTAGTTTGTTCTTTTCATTCGCAACGACAGTCATGCCTCCCTTTTTAGGCAGAACTTGAACTGGGCTCACCCACTCACTGTGCGGTACAGGATATATAATCCCTGCATGTAGCAACTTTATAACTTCCTTTTTAACTACCTCTCTCATCACGTTGTTAAGTCTACGTTGGGGCTCTCGAGAAGGTGAAACAGAAGGATCTGTCGGAATACGATGGGTACAAATCATAGGACTGATTCCTGTAAGATCTTGGAGTGAGTAGCCAAAAACTGAGTGATGTTTCTCAAGAATGGATATCAATCGCAGAGTTTGCTCCTGAGTGAGTTTATCACTAATGATCACAAGAAACTCTGGATTATTGTTTAGGAAAGCATAGATAAGACCGGGTGGTAAAGTTTTAAGCTCTATGGGAGGTCTAGGTGTTTCTGCAAACTCATCTAAGGGTTCAGGTCCAGAAAGTTCAGCCTCTTCTTCTGTGAAGAAAGGAGCTTCTTCTTCTAAGTTTGGTTCATTTAAAAGCTCTAGAGATGCAGCCTTTACCTCCTCCATAGGATCGGGCAAAAGATATGACTCGGTCTTATTATTTAAGGAGTGAGAAATCGTTATTGGAAATTTAAAATCTTTTCCAAAAGAAATGTATAGCTTTCCAGTTTGTCCTTCATAAAGGAGTCTTCTAAAAGGTTGTCCTATCAACAGGTCGAAGTCCCATGTATCAAAGATATAGAAGTTCAAATGAACCATGGAGCCTTCTACCATAAAGGGTAGAACATTAATAATTCCAAGACTGGGGACTAATCGTCCCGAAGATTCCTTTATGACCTTTGTTGTGGGGGTTAAGACCAGTTTTCCAAATAATTTAAGTGCAAAAGCTTCAGACATGATATTGATCCCCACAACAGGATTATAGAGAGCATCAAATTGATCAGAATCATAAGCACAACGTATAGTTATAGGAGGTGTGTCCAAACAGATCACATTAGAGGAAAGCTCTGACTCTTCCAACCATTCACTACTCATGACTGAGAGAAGCTCTCTTAATTGATGTTCACTTGGCAAACAAATGCTAAAATGGCTATTTTGGGGTCTGTCTATAGAATGGTAGTTTGAAATATTTCCAAAATTGGCAAAAAGATCAGATTATATATCCAACATGAAATCAGGTGGTGGAATTTCTTCCTTTTGTGGCTCAGAACTTGGGATAGCTAAAGAAGATGGGGATTTTGGTAGAGTGTCTACTTCGGCTTCGTGGGTTTCATCATGAAGGGTATTATCCATCTCAACTTCTAGGATTCTATCTAGGATCGCTCTAGCGTCATCAGTAGGGATGCGAAAGAAAGAACCTCTAGACATTGTATGTAGCATTTGTTTATGATCTTTCTGAAGACCTCGAAAAAAGTGAAATAAAAGAACAGGGTCTTCAAGATTAAGTTTTGGACCATATTCTAAAAGGTTAGAAAAACGTTTCCAGGATTTTCCCAAAGTTTCATTATCTTTTTGTTTAAAAGATAGCACTTCGAGTCTAAGGTCGCCGGTACGGTCGAGGGAATAAAAATTGAGACAAAAGTTGGCTCGTAAGACTCCCCATTCACCTCGTTGTTGACTTACCTTCTGACTATACCATCGTCTAGCTTCTCCCCTTAAACAAAAAGGAAAGAGCTTCCAACATAAAGTTTTATCAGAAATGTCTTCAATGCGAAGACAATCACATGTTTGCTCAAAATATCTAATATGAAGGTAAGGGTTTTCATCTTCCTTTCCCGAAAAAGATAGGTTTTGAATCATGGCAATCAACCTCGAACTTAACCTATACTGGGATGTTTGGATAGGCTGTGATAACTCCCATTGTAAAAGGTCAGTTACTGAGGGTGTTGCAGATTCATGGATTGATTTAGAATTTTGGTTTTCCATAAGGTAAAAAAATAAAGGAAACAATAATAAAATAAGTAAAAGGATAAAAGTATAGATACAAGCTAGTAGTAAGACTCAAGGTTATCTTAGCAAACCGTCTTTCTCCTCGGCAACGGCGCCAGAAATGCTTGTTGATATTGGCAACACAATCAGGAATTAATCTGTAAGCACACGGATATCGATGAGCACTTCACCCGGGATGTTATCCAGAGTATCGTATTTATATTTTTACCACTAGGAGAAAGCGTGCATCTGACTAACCAGATCTATTACTACTAACCTTTAGGCTACAATCACTATGACTCGATGTGAGTGATGTATAGAGAAGACTTCAACTGCACCCTCATTCTAACCTTGGTAAGGATAATCTACTGTTTTGTTGGGGAGGCTCACGGAATCTAGACACGACAGAGGATGTTCGACCCGCACCTATAAACCCTATCGATCCTGCTAACGGGATTATGGGCTACAAAGGTAACTCAGAAATGTCACATTCCTCGCTACTACCACGGACCGGCTAGACAGGGGATATCTATGAGTATCCTAGCCCAAACACCACATTTACGCTAGAGATGATTACTCTAAACTCTACGCGAAGAGATTAAAGTAAACTCATAAACCAGAGAACAATAAAACAAAGAATTTACTAGAATTTAGAAGTCAAAATACTGAAGAATTCTAGGAGCAAGCCTCGGGTTAAGAGACTTGATCCTGCAGGTACAACCTCGGAGTAGACACCGACAGGCCGGGCTTCCTCCGATCTACACCTCCACTCTAGCTCTCTCAATCTAGTTGGACTAATTCTACTCTCACATTAGATGCTAAGCCCTATGAGCTTGGAACCCTAAAGGAACCTCTCTCTCTCAATCCTCTCTAGAAAATATGCTAATGACTAATGGGGATTGCCTTCTCCAGGGGCCAGGGGCCTTGCTTATATAGCCCTCTCCAATGAATCTGGGCCGTTGGATCAAACCGACCTTGATTGAACGGTTTTCCTTGATCCTCAAAGGCGGTGGAGCATAATCCGCGAGACTCGTGCTGATTGGCCAGCAGAGGAGGGCGGGCACCCAGGGGGGCTGGGCGGGCGCCCTGCCTGTGGGCCTGCTCGGCCTCCCGCTCATTTGTGTGGCTTCTAGAACCTTCTAGCCCGAGGAAAATTGGCGCACAAGTTAATATCTCTATGTAAACCAGACGTGTGGGCTTTTCTTCCATATTTCCTCATAACCCCCTGCAGAACTTGTGGAATTCTGTCAGATCAAACCCTAATTCTAGGTGTTGCTTGTATATTGGTCCTTTTCCTTATTTATTTCATGATTAAAATCGATACTTAAGAACCGTCAACAATGATCCATACCTCTTTTAGGATTTTCTCAAACGTTTTTCGAGAAAAAAAAGGATTTTCTCAGACGGACTACTCAGAAGATGTGTACCAACCAAAGAAAGAATCAAGATCATCGAAAGATGCCATTCATCACCCTACGGAAGACATTGTGGAGTATTCCGTACACATTCGAAGATCTAGCAAAGTGGATTTTTCTAGCCAACCATGTATGAGGATGACATTGTGGAGCATTCCGTACTCAAAAGATTTGTTTTTGTTGTTTCTTTATTTGAGTTTATTTGAACCATGCATTATAAAAGTCATAAGTAAAACGAATACTACAAAAAAAATAAGCACTAAATTTTTTTTAGTCTAAACATGATTTGATATTTTGGGCTAAAATCATGTTGATGTTTTGGATATCCTTACTGTTTGGTAAGTCATATTTATCAAGTTATCAATCGGAATTGAACAATCAATAGCATACTGTTGATGCAAAACTGATTTGCAAACACAAAGGGCTAATACCCGATTCAAACGTTAAGGCGTGCCAGCCGATTTGACCTTACTATCGGCAAAGGTGATAACTCGAAGACTTTAGTCCTGACAACAGCGATGCGCCCGGATGTCACGGCTAAGAGGTACTCACGCGGAACTCGAGAACACGCCGAGCTTAAGTCGACGAATTCCTAAGAACTCGTAATAAAAGGAAAAAGTATGACGAAGTCGTCGAAAAGTAGATGCTGGAATATGAGTAAAAACGTGTGTTTGATTGATTGATAGATTTTTCATTACAAGGCCCTGGGGTCTATATTTATACCCTGCTCAAAGAGCTACAACCAGACACGATTAGAATTCGAATTCCAAATTACACGGAATCCGTATACAAAACGATGTAAATAATTAAGGAAATAACAAAACTATCCCCCGTGACAAACTGAAACTCCTCCACACAACGATCCGCAGCTTCCGGACTCCCCCTTTGTATCATCGGCAGACCCCTCGCCATAGTCATCGGCAGACTTTCTCATCTAGCCATCGGCACAATCACATCACTGCCTGTAGACTTAGTCACGTTCAACTTCTCCTTCATCGGCAACCATCCTCATCGGCACCTCACCCTGTGAACATCATACTGCCACCTTATCCTGCCATCCTGGACACGTGCCCAAAAACGGTGTCAACACATACATATTTGTTTCTTGGTGAGAACAAAATTGCAAAAATATATAGATGTCTGATTGCTCCCTGTAGATATTTGTTTTTACCACTTACCATACTTTATATTTTTTGTGTGTGTTTGTTTATCAAATGCACCTGTAGTATATGCGATAGCTTTCTGTGTTGCATCTGTCGAGATGATTCTTGTACTGCATGCACTCTATGGAACTATTAATTATTTGTTTTGCTTTTTCAAATCTGTTGTTGTGTAGGTCCTTGTCACTAATGAAAGGTGGACGTAAGAAGTCAATTTTGTTGAACTGAAGGTGGTTGCATCATGTGTTTTATATAGAAAGCTGCAATTGTCTTTGTACTAGTGGTGTTAATAGATATGATAATCCTTTTGTTACCTGATCATTACTGAAATGTAACGCTGTGTTAATATGTATCTGAACAGTTAGTTTTATGTAATGAATATTGATATACTAACTATATCTTGAATAACAGCCTAAGGTAAGCTGGGCTATATGTGCTTTAAACTATATAATCAGTTGGGCCCAAAAAGACTGAAAACCTCTAGGAAACCCATGGGCTGAATGAGCCCAGCCCAACCTAAATTTCGAAAAATGTTGACATGGCATGGTCACCAAGCTGATATGGCAGTGTTGACATGGAACATGTCCATTTCATCACTATACGTTGTAGTCACTTCTTATAAACCTGTCGAACAACTATTCAATGACGATTGCCAGAATATGTCCCTGATGTTGTATTTCATCACTATACGTTGTAGTCGCTCCTTGTAAACCTGTTGAACACCTAATCCATGATGATGGCAACCGTCACCGTTCTAGTGACTATGTGATGATTTTTTTTTGCTTTGATGGATTATGAGAGGATTTTATGACCATTTCTGGAACCCTCATAGTAGTTACCTATGACAAATTTTAGGGTGTCTTCGACCAACTGATAACGTCATATATCAACAAAATCCTTGTAGTGAGAGGTGTTTTACAATTAGTTCAAGGGAGATAGAGATCAATTAAACAATTTACATCTTTTCCACAGCCATTAGCTTTTCCATGACCCATAATTACAATAGCTCTTCCATAGCTTATAGCTAAAACAAATATACCCTTAGAAACGTTTCTGGTGATGAATCATAATCATTTTGTGAACTGTTTGGCTGGTAGGCTAGATTCTGATTCAAAAGAATATTTTTTTTAATAAAAATATTATTAACAACATTTCAGAACTTTTTTCGCTTAATAATGCTTATATGCAAGTTCTCCTTCCATATCCTTATGTGGCCACCTAGATCTAGTCGAGACTGCCCAGCCACCACCTTTGTAGCACCCGCATGGGTCTCTGCGTGGTGTCCTACAGTGGTGGCTTTCAAACCTGTGAATTGGTATTGTGGACTCATGTTCATGAGAACGGATATAGGTTTAAATTAAATACATTCAAAATTTTGATTATTAGATTTTAATCTTATAGAAAAAAGTCTACTTCATTCCCACAACTATTGGTCATTGTCTACTTCACCCCCACCTATAAAACTGATTATTCTACCCTTTAAACTATTAAAAGCTATCTAAATAACGCCCCGAGGGTGTTTTAACGGTGGTTTCACTGAAGACATAGCATATTAAAAATTCTATATAACCCCAAACATATCAAGATTTGACTATATAACCACCTTAACTATAAAATGTAATATTGTAGCCCTTAAAATATCTAATAATATTCAAATGGCCAGTTGATAATCTTGTATGATTGTTTAGACATCATATCCTGCCACACTAGCCTAAGTACACATGCTTTCCCTTAGGACCATTTGTTGCCTCCACATCCCTACTCTGTCTAGGCTGATCTACCGTCCAAGGAGCACCTTGCCTCCACCTCTCACTAATCATCAATAACATTGAGCTCAAGCACCATGCCTGCACCCTCATCATCCGACCCCTCCCACATCATCCATATTTGATTGCCCTTCATGTTTTTAGGTAGCCATAGCCCATAGGAGGAGAAAACAAGAGGAAGTGAGGATGTGAAAAGGGTCGAATGACAAGGGAGCAAGGGTAGTGCAAGAGTTCAATGTCCTTGTGAGGAGTGCATGAGATGGAATATAAGACAGTATGGTTCTTATTAGGCAGTGGTGCAAACCTAGAAAGAATAGGGAGAGGAAGGAAGCTCATCGGCTTGAGTGCAAGCATGGGTGCTTAGGCCACTATTGTCACACCCATATTTTAAGAACAAAATAGGATGCATAAAAGACTCATATGTGCCCCAGAAAAAGTCACACACATAAGTAGACAAATCTCAAATGTACCATTGTAGTGTTTATTACATAGCGGAACAATAATAAATCATATAGTCTCATACAAAGATGATAGCATAAAGTAAACAACACTCTCGACGGAAGCTCCACACAGGGACACTGTTGACTGGTTGACTCCAAACCTAGTACTCATAATGGTAGTCCTCATTCCAAGCATCATCATTGTCATAACATGGGGTGTTGGGAAATTGCAAGAGTGAGCACATATCGTACTCAACAAGTATAACCAGGGGTTCATGAGGCTCAAAAAGCTGACACTGGTTTGACTGCATTTAGCTTTTAATAGTGGATAGCATATTCGTAAGTAAATAGCAAATGTCAAGGTAGCATAAATAATCCATTAACCACATGATCAAGTGTAAGCATAATTAATCCATAGCATAAACGATAATCAAATGAACATAACAACTTAACAAGCTCATCGTCATCGCAACAAGAACCCCCAAGGCCGCTCATAACCGTGAGCACGGCTAGTATACTAGTTTTAACACCCTGCAGAGGTTGTACATCTTTACCCACGAGTCATGATTTACCCTTTCGCCCGAGGTAGCTAATCTCTTAACCCCCTTCCTAGGGAGGTCGGCAGGGATCACTACGAAGCCTTTTAAAAGTTCGTCTAACATGTTAGGGCCGCAAGGTTTTCTTTGCGAGCAGATATAGATACCCCCTTCCGAATGGCACAATGACGCGCAGCCTATACACATAGGGACAGGGGCTCGCACTATACCCGTGTCGGTTCAGCCCCTCCGCCCTTTCGGGTAACCTCTAACAAGCTAGAAAAGGTCTTCATACTGAGCTAAAGCCAGAGCCATTATAGCCTTCATGGTTGCACTGTTGTCCCGGTGATCACTTACAGACAAGATCTCATATAGTTATTTGTCATCTTTTAACGTTCATTGCATAGCTATTAATCATCTTACAAGATCATGGATTATATCAAGCACTAGCACATCTACACCAAATGCATATCAAGTAGGTAGCAAGGAATCCAGGTAACAATCATCTATGATTTTGCTAAGGTCGACAAGGTGATAGCATGCATATGATATATATGTGTAGTTATAAGTGAATGGGTAACAAGGATGATCCCAAGTTATACTTGCCTTGATCAAAGCTCTCCTGAGCCTGCTAGTCTTCGAAAGCTTGGTCTTGATCACCAACGTACGGCTCACCGTCTATTCTCAAACATCAATCAACAACACGCAATCCAATGTAGACGATCATACACAAAGCAAACAAGCTATAATTAGAATATTACACCAACAGTGAGAAATCAAAGATAAAAGCTTATGAAAATATTCTACGCAGTGCTACGATCACACAAACGTAAAGTTCACGAAAATCGGTATTAAAACGTAGAAGATATGAATTTTCCAAGATTTCCTATAGAGAAATAATTAATTAAATGCTACTGCAGAATTAAAAAGTTCCAAAACAGAGAATAAATACTTCTAACATGTAGAGCTCATAAATACGAATCTAATGAAATTTGGATGGACAAAAACGGAGTTAAAATGAATATTTTATAAGCAATTTAAGTTCAGTGGCAATTCTATAATTATAATAGTAAAGCGCATTTTAGAGACTAGAATACGAAAACGTAAAGCTACTTGAGGCACCAGGGACCGCGGAGCAAAAACTAAATACTTCAGGGACTCTTAAAGCAAAAACGCAGCGAAGAGGTAAGTTCTAATCTCGGCCGAAGATGATCGATCGGACGGCTAGGAGCGCTCGGGGCTCAGCCCTGGCCGGCGGCCGGCTGGACGCAGGCGCCGGTGCGGTGGCACCATGGTCGCCGCCGTGTATTTCGCCGGCGACAGCGGTTTTCTCCATTCCGTGCACCAAATCGAGAAGCGAGACCATGGGCGTGCGGAGGAGGAGAAGGCGAGCTCACCCAAGGCGTTCTTGCGGTTGGAGATGGCTCAGAGAGGAGCGGCTGCGCACGGCGGCGGATATCTCCCTCGGCGAGACCGAGCTCAAGGCGGCTAGGGTTTCTGGCGCAAAAAGAACAGCAACGGGGTCGCGGCGGGGTCGTAGGGACTTTATAGGGTCTCGGGTAATCGATTTGGCAAGAAACCCCGGCTTTCCCGGGATTGGATTCGGCCGGCGGTGTCGTGTCCCGTTCGGACTCGAGGAGGAAGAAGGAGGCGGTCGCCGACATGCGGCCCCCGGCCGTCAGTCGCAGAGAGAAAGGAGAAAGGAGAGGACGCGGGCCACGGAGCTGTTGGGCTGCGGGGTTAGCTGGGCTGGCTGGGGTTTGGCTGGGCCTCTCGGCCAGCAGGCCACCAAGCCGGGATCGGCTGGTTTTCTTCTTTTTTTTCTTTTTTTTCCTTCTTTCTTTTTCTACTTAATTTCCAAAGCCTTTTTAAATAGAATTTTGAGAGCAATTAAGTTCCAACAAATGTCAGCAGCACAAAAATAAAGATGCTACAGCATGAATGCACAACCAAGGTTGCTAAAACTATGATGAATTTTAATTCCCACAAAATTATTTATTTGCTAGATTTATATGCTCACAAAAATACTTACATAAATCCAATTAAATCCTATTAATTGAAATTCATATTTTGGGTGTTACAACTATGGCGGGATACAGTGTCCATATGGTCCTACAAGACCATCGGGGTTGCGATTATAGCATTATTGGATGCTTTAAGCATTATAATCATGTTTTATAATTGAGGGAGTTATATAATCAACCCTTGATATGCTAAGGAGTTATGTAAACTTTTGATGTCATATCAGTAAAACAACTTCGAAAACCACTTTAGGAAGTTATTTAAATTGTTTTTAATAATTTAAAGGGTAGAATATATTGTTTTATAGGTGAGTGAGTGAAGTAGACGACTAGTAATAGGTTGGGGGGTGTTAAGTAGATTCTTTTTCCTAATCTTATTCATTGCTGTAGATTTGTTATCCTCAGGTGATGCTAAAACTCTTGTGCTTGTTGTATCTTTTATTAAGTCTCCTTTTATATTTTTTAAAAATATGGACTTTAGGTCATAGACTGCACCCTTAATTACAGTAATGGCATAACCATTATATAACTTGTACCATATCACTTAAGATTAGTGGTAGAACTTGATGTAAGATCTAAGATAGAGGTGCTAGCCCTTGATATTTATATTTAAGCCTTATAGTATGTGTTTACTCAAAAGGAATATCTAAGACCTTATAGTTATATCCACCATTAGTTTGTACAAAACTCCCCTGTTGTTAAGATGTTTGAAGATTCTTATGAAGGATTACTTGTAATAATATTTCTTTATAGAAAATAGTTATATCTATATTGATATGTTAAATGTTTTAGTTCAAATGTATAAATTTATATAGAAACACTTTTATAAATTACTCCCTCCATCCCATTGAAAGTGTCGTTCTCGCTTCCAGAGAAATATATTTGACTAAATTTATATAAAATATTAATATTTAAGGTACATAATTAATATCATTAGATAGATATTTGAATCTAGTTTTTAATAAATTTATGTGGAGATACAAATATTGTACGTTTTTTTATAAATTTAGTCAAACTACTGGCACACACACCAATATTGACACTTTCAATGGGATAGAGGGACTAGATATCATGGTTATTAATATATTTTTAATTATTTTTCATGATTGCTAAACATTATACATATATGGCATAACAAGTATGTTTACTTGTTCATTTTCATTATTTTTTAATATATCAATATTAATAGAAGTGTGTATTGTACAAACATATGTGCGTGTAATTTATGGTTATTTAATTTTTTTAATAAGGAATGTTGGTAATTTATATGTGTTTGGAGAGGATATTTCGCGTTTTTCAACGAATTGTTGACGTGGTAACTCAGATGCTTATTTAAGAGGTTAAGTAGATTATCTATTAGGATGGCAGGTGGGAAATTCTATGCAAATTTAAGGTTACTTTAGATTATGTTGTATAATGACATGTGTAGGCAATTTAAATACAAATTCTATACTTTAAGCTATTTTCCTTGGTCTATCGAATTGATGTCTAGATTATTTCGATTTTTTGAGAATTCCTAGTATTTTTTTCCTAGCATGTCTATTGAGGATTACTCCCTATTGTTTTTAGGGAGGATGTGCCGAAATTTCTAATAAATTCCAATCTTATTAAAAAATATCTGTTATTTTGTAGCTCTGGTTGTTATATAAACTGTCAAGTTGATAAACTAAACTAAATACTCCCTCTGTTCTGAAAGCTTTAACTTCTAGAGTTGTCATAAGTTAAACTTTTAAAACTTTGACCAAATTTTTAGAAAAAATCGCTAAGATTTATAATATCAAATTGTAGTTTAACTGACACATATTCTAGGAGTTGAAGTTTTTAGGAGTGGAGGGAGTATCCAAGCTCCAAATTTATCTATACTTTTAAGTCAGGCCTGGTTTAGTTCCTAAAAAAATTTTAAAATTTCTCGTCACATCGAATCTTTAGACGTATACATGGAGCATTAAATATAGACGAAAACAAAAACTAATTGTACAGTTTATCTGTAATTTATGAGACAGATTTTTTGAACCTGGTTTGTTAAAAAAGGGACTTTTTTAAATCCAAAAAAAAGTGTTTTGGTCCCTAAACCCAAATTTTTTGGGGAAAAAAACAGGCCCGAAAATTTCATCTAACAATTGGCTCATGGGTTTTAAAAAAACTTAAATCCTTTTCCCCCCCCCCCCCCCCCCCCTCCCCCACCCACACACACACACCCCGCCTCTTAACGGTGTCGTCCGGTCCACAGTTTTTGAACCAAATCTGGCAAAGATTCACGAAAAAGAAAAAAGGCCAATCGGTGGCAAAGATGAGGACTCTCTCAATTAATGAACAAGGAATATGTATATAAGGATAAAAAGAGAACCAATCTGTGACTGACCACATTCTTACGTATCTTTCTGCGGCACAAAATTCCCCAGTAGGCAGTAGTGGAACATCACTTGTTCAAAGGTTCCACATTGTTATCACGCACATATATATGGATATGCACGAATCACACAGATGATACAAAGTTAGAAGTGAACCAGTCGACGTGTATCGACACACTGTTGCCTTGAATAGATCACTATGGCATCTTCTCTTTTCTAAAGGTTGCATCGGGTTAGGTCAGGATAGGTGTGTGCTTAGCACAACTTTCACTTGGTGCGTGGTGACTCCACTGTTGGAGCTATTATTGGAAAAAAAAAGTCTACATAATCCCTCAAACTATGTAGGGTGGAATACGGATATTCTACCTCCAGAACTTTCAAATCCGGTCAAATAACCTCCTAGAGTAGTTTTAGAGGGTGGTTTTATCTTTTTATCTTTTATTTATTTCTGCTAAATCTTTGAAGAATTATAATAAATCATAGAAAAATAATAAAATAAAAAATCAATTTTATTGGACTCCAGATGAGTAGATCTACACAATAAAAAATATATAATATGGTATACTTTAGTACACAGTTTTTGTTGTAGCTTTAAACCTATGTTTTTTTTATAATTAATAAGAATAATTCGTATATGTAGTTCCTATGGTTCGATTGTGGTAAATTATTATGATGGGTTCATTATTGTATACTTGAACTATGGCAAAAGTTTCGTACTCACTGGATCATGTATAACTTAGTTATAGATTTATTTAGTTTTATTCTTATTAAATATATGCTTTATCTATAATTAAGTTATACGTGATCCAATGAGTATGAAATTTTTACCATAGTTCAAGCATACAATAATAGCCCAACATAAAAATTTTACCATAATTGGACCATAGGAACTACATATATGAATTATTCAAACTAATTACAGAAAAACATTGATTTAAAGCTACAATAAAAACTTTATACTAAAGTATATCATATTATATATTCAATGTGTAGATCTACTCATCAGGAGTTCAACAAAATTGAATTTTTTATTTTATAATTTTTTCAAAGATTCAACGGAAATAAATAAAAAGAAAAAGACAAAACCAACCTCTAAAACCACTCTAGGGGGTTATTTGACCGGTTTTGAAAGTTCAGGGGTAGAATATCTAGTTTTATAGTTTGAGTTTTATTGCTTAAGGATGAAGTATTCCACCCTAGATAGTTTGGGAGGTTATGTAGACTTTTTCCAACTATTATTATCAACCACCTAGAGTGCACTTGCCAATGAAAGATAGGCCTAACCCTATGATTGTAAAATATTGCCCACAAATTTTATTTATCCTGCGTTGAAACAGAGAAAGCTAAAATTTGTGAAGTATATGTTCACTTCGATTGTACTCTGTTATAAATCATAAATTATTTAGCTTTACTAGAAATATATTTTACTATATATGTAGGTATAATGTAAATCTAGAGAAAAAAAAGTCTATATAACCCCTAAACTATATAAGGTGGACTACTATACAGAATTTTCTACCCCCGAACATTCCAAAACCGGTCAAATAGCCCCCCAAAATGGTTTTGGACTGTGATTTTGCTACGATGACAGTGGTTTTGTCTTTTTCCTTTATTTATTTATGCTGAATCTTTGAAAATTTATAGTAAATCATAGAAAAATCATAAAATAAAAAATCTAATTTTGTTGGACTACACATGAGAAGATCTACACGATGAACATATAATATGATATGTTTTAGTACAATTTTTTTAGCTTTAATACTATGAGTTATTCTAATTAATAACAAAAAATATAGATCTAAAGTACAGAACAAACTTTTCCGTATTAGCCATGTACTCAATCTAGAACCGTGAATCACTTATCCTTGCTCCCCTTTCATCAATATCACTTATATATCCAAGTCCATGCTGCTATTGATTTACCAAAAGTAGGAGTCCTAATTTGAAGGCTCCTACTCAAAATTTTTTAAATCATTATTTATTTGGAAAGTCATTTAAAGAAAAACTGATCTCTATATCTCTTCACACTCCAACAACTTTTATATAGTGTGTGCACTCTAGAGAGCCGATCCTGCTTTCCAACATTAACTAGCGAGAAATCCAAAAGAGAGGACAGCTATATTTAAAGATCAAATTAAATAAAAATATTGAAGCGTATTTTTATCAAAATCTTTATTCTTATTAATTAGAAAGAATATAAAGAGACTCTTGGAGTTACTTGTAGGTTAGGCTTCATCGAACCCCTGTCAAATCTGTAGGGGTCCGCTGTCACCAAAAGACATGCTACTTTATTGAGTCCTTTATCTAAAAAAATGTAAACATCAGAGAATAATAAAGACTAAGAAACCACAAAAGTATCGTATACGAGAGGCACAACTTAACAAAACTCGTCCATCTGGATATCACAATTTGCAATTCCAGAAAACCTGCAGGCAACTGATATAAAAGGAAAAAAAAAAGTAAAAGAAAAATCAGATGAACATCATCGCCTGTTTTTAAATATTCAGTTGCTGGAAGTCCTATATATGTTGTGCAATGCAAAAGGCCACCGCAGGAAGTCCTACGTTGTACAATGGAAAAGACCACACAGCAACTCCATTCCTCGAGCAACAGAAAACCAAAAACATTACAAGTATCTTTACTTGCTGTTGCTTTTGTTCTGTTGCTCTACTTGGCCTCTCCCGTCAGCTCTTGCAAAGAAGAGGAGAAGACCTCCCTCCTTGGGTTCCTCGATGGTCTCTCTCAGGCCTCTGCCCCCGACACATCATGGAAAAATGACACAAATTGCTGTTTGTGGGAGGGCGTTACTTGCAATGAGGATGGGTCTGTCATGGATATCTCTCTGGCTTCTATGGGCCTTGAGGGGCACATATCGCCCTCACTTGGCAATCTCACCGGCTTGTTGAGGCTCAATCTGTCCGGCAACTTACTCTCCGGTGAACTCCCACCGGAGCTGCTGTGGTCCAGCTGCATCGTCATCCTCGATGTTAGCTTCAACAAGCTCAATGGAGAGTTCCACAAGCTGCCATCCACCCATGAACTGGCAATGAAGGTAATCAACATCTCAAGCAACTTTTTCACTGGATATTTTCCATCTGACGCACTAGATGGCATGAACAATCTGGCCAGTCTCAACATGAGTAACAATAGCTTTACGGGGAAATTTCCAAGCACAGTTTGTGTTGACAAGCCGTTCTTTGTTGTGCTTGATCTCAGTTACAACCAGTTTCACGGTGGCATACCGCCAGAGCTTGGCAACTGCCCTGTGCTGAGAGTGCTTAAGGCTGGACAAAACCAATTCAGTGGGACACTCCCCCGTGAGCTTTTCAATGTCACCTCATTAGAGCACCTCTCATTGCCTAATAACCATTTGCAAGGCAAACTTGATCCTGAGCGTGTAGTAAAACTCAGCAAATTAGTTATCCTTGACCTTGCTGGGAATTGGCTAAATGGCGAAATCCCAGATTCTATTGGGCAGCTCAAGATGCTGGAGGAGCTTCATTTAGACTATAACAACATGTCTGGAGAGCTTCCGTCATCTCTGAGTAATTGCTCAAATCTCACAACCTTCATCCTGAAGGAAAATAACTTCCACGGAAAACTCAAAAATGTCAACTTCTCCACCCTACCCAACCTAAAATTTCTAGATTTTAGATCAAACAAGTTCAGTGGCACAGTTCCAGAAAGCATCTACTCTTGCAGCAACCTCATTGATTTGCGGATATCTTACAACGAACTCCACGGTGAACTTTCATCAAGAATAAACAATCTCAAGTCCCTAAGATTCCTAGGTGTCTCTCATAACAATTTTACAAACATCACAAATACACTTCAGATCCTCAGTCCCTCTACGACTCTCTCTCTCTTAATAATGGGGGGAAACTTCAAGCATGAGACCATGCCAGACTATGATGCATTTTATGGATTTAAGAATCTCAAGGGACTTTCCATAAGTGACTGTTCACTGTATGGATATTTACCAAACTGGCTGTCCAAGCTTAAATTGTTGAAAGCACTGCTTTTAAACAACAATCAACTCAGTGGATCAATCCCGGCATGGATTAATACCTTAAACTTCCTTTTCTATATAGACATGTCGAATAACAGTCTTACGGGTGATATACCAGTAGCACTGATGGAGATGCCAATGCTTAAACAAGCCAAAACAGACCAAAATTTCCTAGACACATCTGTATTTCCATTTCCTCTTTATCTGGCTCCATTTCACCAATACCGTACGACCAATGGTTTCCCAAGAACAATCAATCTAGGCTACAATAAACTTACTGGTGTAATCCCCCCGGAGCTTGGTGATTTAAAAGGACTGCTTGTACTCAACCTGAGCTTTAACAACTTACATGGGGAGATTCCAGAATCAATTGGCAACCTTGTGAATCTACAGGTGCTAGACTTGTCATACAACAATCTGACCGACGCGATCCCTTCCACGTTGGAGACACTTCACTTCCTTTCCAAATTTAACATTTCTAACAATGATATGGAAGGGCCTATTCCAACAGGAGGTCAGTTCAGCACGTTTCCAGATAGTAGCTTTGTTGGAAACCCAAAGCTGTGCAGCCCTACCCTGGTGCACCTTTGTGTGCCCCATTGTAGTTCAACAGATGCAGCTGCACATCCCGTTGCCTCCACAGAACAGTACATTGACAAGGTCATCTTTGTGATTGCCTTTGGTATATTCTTTGGAGTAGGTGTTCTATATGACCAGATGGTTTTGTCCAGATGTTGGCCCAATCTGGTTCAGCTGTAATGGGCTATAATAACGTGTCCTCTGGCTTATGGATATGAAACTGACAGTACTGAAGTATGCAACAAATACTGTGTTCGTCCCGATTGCCATCAGAGTCTCCAAGCATGTCATGCATCAGCAGCAGCAAGGTCAACCTGATCGAGTTGTCATGGTCAGAGTTTGTAAAAGGAAACGAAGGAATGCCCGGACTGATCGATGGAGGAATAGAAGAATTTGTAATCAAACAATGAACTGGGTATGTTTACTCCCAGACCCGTCTCAGGGTTATGTGTAACTTTGCGTGATTTTTCACAAATTATGTAACAGGCTTTGCTATCATACTTTCAAATGATTGTGAGTCGATTCATTTATTAGATTGGATATGGTTAGAAACATATATTACTTTCTACAAAGTAATTGATCAAACATAGATTTATTATTTTCTAATTTAAAATAGGATAAGTAAGAAAAGTTTTAAATATAAAGATTTTTTTTATATTACGCAGCACAACACGGATGCTCATAACGTACACACACTCACCCTTATGAAGACACACTTGTAGACTCAAAGACGTGGGCAAAACAAGGCCTACCACTGAAAGCAATGCATGCACACTTACCTATGTATGTGAAGGCACACACGTAAATCCTACCTCTATGAGCACCTTTAAAGAAGGGGCTAGTAAATTCTCGAGATGAGCTTGATGAAGTCACCATTGACGTCATGTTGTCGACCACTTTTGAAGACTAGACTAGCAAATCTTCAAGACAAGATTGACAAAGTTACCAACAAAAACATTGTTTACCACTAAAAGCAAAATGCCTAAAACCTCATATGCTCCTGAAGCTCTTATAACCACTAGCTAACATGCCCTTTCGTTAATAAAAACGTTTTTTTAATATACATACTTGATCTATTGGAGGTAGAAATCTTTTTTTTAATTAGCATAAACTATCTATATTTAAGTGATCTAGTATAAAGTATACACTTTATTATATGTAATGGAGGTGCCAAGGTAAATTGACTTTAGTTGCATAATCCCTCCGTCCTGTAATACAGTTTATTCTAGCATTCAAAATCTGTCCTCAAATATAATGCATTTTAGAGGACAAAACCCAATTTTACATTAAATACTTTCCATTTATCAACCAGTCACTCTTAATCAAGTTGATGATAGCGTCTGATTAGGAAATAAAATGAAGATACATAAATCTTTTATGTTCTCTCTTAATTTATTTTAAAATTTCTAGAATGCACTATATTACAGGACGGAGGGAGTACATACCAACTTATTTCTTCCTTGTCTCTATCTCTATCTCTACTCTCTCCTCTCTACACTTAAAAAATTATTATTGTCATTGTCAGATATCGCCCTGCTCATCCAGAATCCATGTTGGCTAGAAAACATAGACGCCAAGTATATAAGGAAACAAAAATAAATACACCGTCAAGTATAAAGAAACAAAAAACAATATAGTATGCACGAGGGGACTCTCTGTGTATAGTTTCCCATTTGGCCCGAACATGATGACCGGCCCGAGCACGGAGAAGCACGGCCTGGTCCACCTAGCGTCGTGGCCAGCACTGGCAGACGGCACTGCGTAGTACACCTCACTTCTTGATCTCGCAACGTCGACCTCACTAGAACATGCCGCCTTCTCTGGTGCTCCGGATTCGACTCAGTTAAGGAACCAGGGTTGTCGACATCACCAGCGATTCTGGTGCTCCGGCTGGAAAGGTAAGCAAACCCTAACCCTAACTTGCTTCCCTAACCCTAGATCTGTACTAACTCGTTCTTCCTCCTCCTCCGTACTAACTTGTTCTTCCTCTATTCTTCCTCTGTTCTTGTGTAGCCGTGGAGGAACCAGGACGTCGTGTCGTGATGATGCCAGGATACGAAGAGGACACGGTTGAGGTCGACGACAACGAAGAGAGATGGTTGTGTGCGTTGGCCGGAGATGACAACGAGGACGACCTGCATGAGGACGCCACGGAGCTGTTCGGCCATCGCGCTAATGCTCCCATTGACGTCGGCGATGACGATGGTCAAGAAGGTGGGGCAGGAAACAAGCAAGAAGGTGAGGAAGATGAGAACATCGCCAAACGCTCTCGTCCCTCTTCCTCTGCTATTTGGCTTGATTTCAAGCTCTTCAAAACCATCAAAGGAAAGAAGGTAAGGTATGCTGCTAAGTGCATCCATTTCTCTAAGCAGTACTCTGCTCTCTCTAGCGGTGGAACTAGCCACCTCACCTACTGTAGGGACAAATGTCTAAGGAGGCAAGAGAAAACTGGTATGCTCAGTCTCAGATTTATTTTAATCTGATGGTAGTTTGCGTAATTAGGAGTATTGTCCTCTTTGTGCTCGTACTGAACTTGTTAGATTGCTTGCTAGGGCAGATGTTCCTATTTGTATTGGTGAATGTGATGCTCTTGAAGACTAGTGTTAGTGCTAGCACGGGTACTATAGGTGTAAGAAGCAATTCACAAACACAAACAACAAGATATAACAAAATAAGAGTTCATTAAGAGCTTTAGTGCAATGGTTGCCTCGTTAAAAACTTGTCTAGGTAAAACTCACTCTTGTGAGAAACCCTAGACAGGGAAAAAGAATGCAACCCAGCTCTGAGAGTTCATTGTCCATCATCCAAGTTCACAAGCCCAGCATATTACAGTCTCTCACCTTGTGCAGTAACAATAGTATGGCCATCAGAATTCCAGAAAGAAATTAAAGCCTAGATCAACGGCCAGGACAAGTTGACCCGGTATATGGAAGCCAATACGCCTTTCATGATGCCTGCTTGGTCAAGGCGATTTCTCTCGTACTCAGATATAAACATGGCTTGAGCCCATAATAGAAATTTTGGGCTCAATGGAACACCGGTACAGAGGTCAACGCCATTATTCCACCATGTCTTTGGAAGGATGCTTTAAAAGTTCTTGTGCAGCTGTGGAAACGTATGGGTGTGGTACTCCATTATCATCAGGAAAGATATCGAGTGTTGGCTGTAAAGTAATGAATATCATCCTCTTCGGGTTCGACTCTTCATCAGAACGAGCAACGAACCGATGACGTGGCATCGTCAAGGCAAGCGGTAGTGTTGCAAGAAGTTGAGGGGGATTCACAATCGCCCCAACTCCAATAAGTAGCTTTGGTGCTCTCGACAGGCCATCAAGCTCCAGCGAAGAAGTGATGCACACATTCACATCTTCCAGGTAGGTGCTCTGACCTAGCACAGGAGAATCAGCTAAGTCTGCAATATCACATTCAGCCCACCACATGCTGCATCAATCCTCATGAGGATCCTTGCCTTCCTTCTGAAAGTAAAGTTATTTGCGTCCTAATCAGCAAATGTGTATTCATGCAGTAAAAAAAGGGGGGGCTCCAAGAAACGAAATGCACAGTGCAGCATCCTTGAGTGATGTCAGTTTTTTGCAGGTGGGGTCAAGATTTTTATGGGCATCACTTCCACACTATGGAAGGCCTTAGGATACAATTGCTCATCTTAGTTTTAGCCATGCACAAACATCATGTTTGAATACTATCGACGAAAGCTGGTTGGCAGTCTACCTTGGGGTATGCCCACGGTAGTAGTTTATCGGTAGACGGTGCGCAAGCTACGAACTCGATGGTGACGCAAGACACGGACAAAGTTTTTATCCAGGTTCGGCCGCCGTGTGGGCGTAATACCTACGTCCTGCGTCTGATTGTATTGCTGTGGATTGTGTTGAGTTGAGATGAGATGACCTAGGGGGGTCCCTTGCCTCTCCTTATATAGTCCAGGGGGTAGGGTTACAGATCTGGAAACTAATCCTAGTCGGTTACAATTGCCATATATAGTACGATATCAATTCCTATCCTAACCGACTAGAATCCTACTTGATCTCCACGTCTTGTTTCCTTGCGCGAAACTCCAAGCAGTTGGATCAAGTCCCGAATTTGCCTCGTGATGGGCCAAGTCTCCTGGCCCAAGTCTAGCCGTAAGGGTATAGGGGTTTATACCCCCACACCTAGTCCCCGAGCACCATGTATTATTATGTAACACGCCGTCTTGAGCTTCTTTGACCAGTGAGGCTTGACATCTTCGATTAGTATGAAAGTCGCCCAAACAGCTGCAACAGTATTTTGACCAACTCTAAAGACAGTTAATCAACATCATCATCAAAGAAGCCGGTTGTTCGAAGAATGCATGGTGCTCTTGAGAAAAAATATTTCTTTTCCGATGAAGTGTGCCCACTTTACTTTTCTTTATAGCAAAGTATGCCATAAAACAAGCAAATTCACCGCAAGGTGAAGTGTGCCCACTTAGTCCCCGAGCCTGGTAGTATGTGACGTAGGCACGTGGTGCCAGGGTCTAAAAAGAAAAAACCTCATAGAAAAGCTGACACTGAAATGCATCGCTAGATGCATCTTACCGATGTAGTCCCCGAGCTTCCTGGAAGGCGAACTATGAACCTTGTAGCAAGGTCTGAAAAATTAAAATTACTGAGCTAAAGTTTTACGATTGAATTTACCAATCCCCGACCATATCGTGGTCGTCTATAACAAAGCAACCTGATCAACCAGTCCTCGAGCATCTAATGCCCGGTGGTCAGTAAATTCTTAAATTCAAAACAGGTAGACTAGCCGACCAGTCACCGAGCATATAGCGCTCAGTGGTCGGTACAGTCCCCAGTATAGGTGAACTGATCGACCAGTCCCCGAGCATATAGAGCTCGGTGGTCAGTACAGTCCTCAATATGGGCGAACTGGTCGACCAGTCTCCGAGCATATAGAGCTCGGTGGTCGGTACAGTCCCCATGTACATCATATCTGGCTGACCAAAGATCCTTCTTATCTTTTGAAAGAATTGTATCGCCATATTAATGTAAGATGTGACAGGGCATCTTGCCGTATTGTCAGGCTTTTGTATAAAAAGGTGTTCCTAGTAACCGTACAGCCGCTCTTTGCGCGGTCCAAGAAAGGAAACCATTAATCCGGTCAAATTAATTGTGATAATCATTGAAAACCGAAACGCCGCGGCCGCCGTAAGATCTGCCCACTTCCCCATAATGCGGGAAGTGGTAGAGGTGGAGCCACTATTATAAAAAGCTCGATGCGGCCTCCATACTGTTTACCCAACTTTTGCTTACAAACCTCCTGACCTTGCCATTGCTGCCTCCTTCCACTGCCATCTTCAACATCTAGTTCAAAGTACTCCTTGCGGCGTCAATGGCGAAGAGCGACTCGAAGAAAAGGGCCGAGTTGATGGCCAACGAGTGGAAAAAGTCTCAGAGCAGCACGAGGTCCCTCAACTACCTCGTCGGAATGGGACTGCTACACAACCAAGAGCTCGGCGGCTGGAGGGCGCCAGAGGGGGAGAGCTACCCCGACCCCCGCGCCGGTGTGATTGTTGTTTTTGAGGATTTCTTCAAAAGGGGATTTGGGGTTCCCGTCCATCCTTTTCTCCAGGGTCTTCTCTACTATGAGATCAGGATTTGCAATCTGCACCCGAACTCTATTCTCCTCATCTCTACCTTCATTCACTTGTGCGAAGCCTATGTTGGAATAGAGCCGCACTTCGATCTCTTCCACTATCTGTTCTGTTTGTCGAAGAAAGGAGCAGTTGGAGGCTCCAAGATTGCAGGTGGAGTATACCTCAATCTACGTGATGGGATGAAGAACCGGTACCTCAGCTGCCCATGGAACACTTCCCTCACCGAATGGTACAAGAAGTGGTTCTACATCAGGGAAGAGCCGGGCAGCACCACGTTCTGCGACGTGGGCTACATCCTCGAGAAGAGGGTCAGTTAGACAGACCGTCCAGAGTACACCGGTCAAGTGGCAGAGCTGATGAGCCTGATCGACTTGTCCCACTTAGACGGGCCAGGAGTGGTCAGAAACTTCCTTGTGCGACGAGTGATGCCTTGCCAGAGGAGGGTGCACTCGGTGTATGAGTACGCGGGGAGCCAAGACCTGACTAGGATGTGCCCGGATGGTCTGGAGAAGGCGGAGGTCTAGCAGCTGATGAATGAGTTATTCAACTTGTCTGATGATAATTTCGTTCGGAGTGATGACCGGATGCACGCCTTCAAGTTGGGACGACCAGCTCCTAAGGTAAACGAGTACCTTTATTGATTTGTATTGCTATGTGAATACTATAGTCTCTTGGTTGATGACTTGTCGTTTGTTCTATTGCAGATAGGAGACATTGACCGGTGCTCGGTGTACGTATCGCTGGCACCTGGTATGGACCATCCTGCAGGGATGGACCCATCGGAGGGCGATGCTGCTCGATGTCCTCAATACCCAGCAGTGAAGAAGAGCAGAACTGCCCTGCGCCGACCACTGAAGCCAGGGTGGCGGGGAAGAGGCCGATGGCTGTGGAGCCATCCCGAATGGAAGCATTGCCGGCGGAGACCAGCCAGGCTCCGAAACGTCGTCGACTTGTGAGGATCGCCGACGACGAGGACGAAGAGGGCGAGGTTGCTCCGTCTTTGGTCCGAAGACCGTGCAGTCGGCCTAACGTCGTGCCGATCGACGCTGGTCGGGTGACCAGTGATCCTCCTGCCCCGCACACCGAGCCGACACGACATGGAGGGGCAGAGGCAGTAGCGGCGACTGGGAGGACCAGGAGGAGGTTCTTCGCAGCGACGCACAGGCGCTTCGACCTGTGAGTTCTACGACTTGTCTTCTGCACTTCCTCCTACTTGTTTTGTTTTTATGCGAATTTTGATGCCATCATGATGTCTTCTTTTGCTAGTGCGGCATCGGATGTTGACCCGGGCAACATGGCCGGCCAGAGAACAACCGAGCTGGCGGCTGCCGTTGAAAATCCCGCCGAGCAGACCACCCAGGAGCAAGCCAAGGAACAGCCCGCGGTTGTGACCGTGGCGGAGACTGTCGAGGAAGATCCGACTCCAGCGAGGACCGGGGCGAGTACCCCGACAAGGAACGATGAGGCTGCAAGGACACCTCCCCCGATTAGTGTCGCGGAGGAGGGAGACAAAGCCCCGACTACCCCGCCAGCTGAAGAAATGAGGACCCCAACTCCACCCCCGGCAGAGGCTTCTTCACCGAAAGGCTCCCCTAGCCGGGGTAAGGGTCCGTTGATACCCGTTACCACGGCTAGGGATAGCGCGGAGGGCGAGAAAGCCCAGGCAGCCTCTGACGATGAAGTGGAGGAGATCCAGGGGCGCCCCCATGATGGTCGCCAACACGTTTTCGTGTGGCGCCAACATGGGGACCACTTCATTGGTCACGAAGAGCTCGCCGAGACCGAGGAGGTGGCAAGGGTAGAGCGCGCTGCCAAGCGGCTCATCGATGAAGTCAAGGTAACTAGTCTTGTGTTTTCCCAAAATGTGTATATATTGTTGTTTGTTTACTTCACGATATGTATAATTCTTGCAGGGCGCAATGAAGACGGCGAAGTACCGAGAAAGGTGCTTCGACCAAATTGAGGGCATAGTTGCCGAGAACAAGGCCCTAACCGCGGAGGTGGACCGCCTTCGGTCGGAGGCCGAGAAGGCGGCCGAGAAGGCAGCTCAGGAAGAGCGCCTGCTCGATCTAAATCGGCGACTAGCCGACAAGGATCGGGAGAAGAAAGGTAAGTCATATGTTCTGAGCAGCTGTAGTTAACTGTGTGGTCGGTTTTGATGACCAGCAATTATTGCTGTAGATCTGGAGGAGGAGATTGGGCGCCTCCGAGAGGAAAGGGAGCGGCTCGACCAGGAGCATACCGGTGCGCTGGAGGCCGAGCGCCAGGCTGGCGAGGAGCTGAAGAACAAGAGTCGGGAGTTGGCTGGTAAGAGCCGTTTCGCCCTTTTCAACTACGCAGTGTTCCTTTTCTCATGTTTGTACTAACTTCTTGCTTGGTTTTCTTTGAAAATTCTGTCATAGTGCTTAAAGTCAACACTAAGAAGCACCTCGACGAGCTGGTCAAGGATCGGGACTCCTGGAAGACCAACTGTATCAAAATCTGGAAAGGAGTAGCCCCGGTGCTCGACTTGATCAGCTCCGAGCTCCCTGAGGACCAGCCCCGCGCACCGAGACTGACCCCGGTCGAAAAGGCGCAACAGGCATGGGTTGGCTTCAGCAGTTCATCAAGGACGCCGGGGAGTTCGCCGGAGCACACGTCCTCAGCATGGTACGTGCCCACTACCCCATGATCGACTTGTCCCGGCTGGAGAGGGGATATCCCAAGGAGGTTGGTCCGCAGGAGGCAGATGACCTTCGTGTCGGCATGCTCGATCTGTCGTCGATAGTGATCGGCGACATAAATCTCTGTGGGACATCAAGTCCCCTCAACCAGCCCAGATCAGATAGGTCAGCCAGGGAGTTGTCAGGGGCTTCCATTGCAGGAGATGGGCGGTCGACGCCTGCGGCCTCGACCAGCCAGACGCCGGTGGCCCCGACCCCTTCGGCGGGACAGGAGAGCCGTGCGGGTGATCAGTCCGAACAGTAGGTCTGTAAAGTAGTCTATAGGAGTAGACTAGAGACCGACCAGAAGGGTGTTTATTGTAAACTTTGTGTATAAAGTTTGTAATAAAGCTTGATTTATCATAACCATGGTTTTGAGCGCTGTAAATTTGTTTGAGTGATATATCACTGAGTCATTTTGATCGCCCTTGAGGACCTTGTCCTAGAAAGTAATTGTGGCGCTTGTCGAATATTCTGCATATGAAAAAGTATATAGCAAGAAAGACAAATTTTATTACTATTCATCACAAAAGATTTACAAATGAATATACTCGAACTTAGGGATAGAAACGGTGCAGTTTGTCTATGTGCCAGGAGTTGGGCAAGCGTGTTCCATCTGGGTACGCCAGTCCGTAAGATGTAGGGCGTGTAACTTCGGCGACCACAAAGGGTCCTTCCCAAGGTGTAGATAACTTGTGCATTCCCTCCCGGCTTGTTTTCCATTTGAGTACCAGATCACTGACCACGAAGGAGCGATCTTTGATGTTCCTATTGTGATACCGCCTAATAGCTTCGAGATACTTCGCTGTTCGAAGGCACGAATTTAGGCGCTTTTCTTCTGTGCAGTATATTTCGAGCTCTCTGGTGAGGTCGGTTGAAGGCTGGTCAAAATGTTCGACTCTTGGAGATCCAAAGACCACGTCCGAAGGGAGCACCGCCTCGGCACCGTAAACCATGAAGTAGGGCGACACACCCGTGTTGCGACTAGGCTGTGTTCGGAGACCCCAGACCATAGCTGGTAACTCTTTCATCCATCGTCCTGGTGCCCTGACATTTTCCGTATACAGCCTTTTCTTTAGAGCATCAATGATCATTCCATTCGCTCGCTCGACTTGACCGTTGGCCCGTGGATGGGCTACCGACACGTACTTTATGACTATGCCTCTGTCATCGCAGAAGTCCAAGAATGTAGTGCCGGTGAACTGAGTGCCCAGGTAAGTGATTATGCTGTTGGGAACCCTGAATCTATATATGATTTGATTGAGGAACTCCACAGCCTTCTCGGAAGTTGCTTTGACCAGTGGCATGTACTCGATCCACTTCGAGAACTTGTCGATTAGCACGAACACGAATTGGAAGTTGCCGGGAGCCGGTTTGAATGGCCCGATCATGTCAAGACCCCAACAGGCGAAAGGCCAGGACGACAGAATCGTCTGGATCTCATGAGTAGGTACGTGGGTCCGCTTGGCGAAGAACTGGCATCCTTCACAATGTCGGACCAGTTTCTCAGCGTTAGCGACTGCGGTTGGCCAGTAAAAACCAGCCCGAAAAGCCTTCCCGACCAGTGTTCTGGAAGCGGCGTGGTTGCCACAGGACCCAGCGTGTATGTCATCCAGAAGCTTGACAGACTTCTGAACTTGTATTCTTACGCATAAGTTTGCCATCGACCAGTATGTAATTTCTAGATCGCCGGATAAGGCGCTCGTTCTCTGTTTTATCTTGAAACCCTAAACCGTCCGAGAGATACTTGATGAAAGGAGTGCGCCAGTCGTTGCTGCTGGTTGTCTGAGTGGTATTGTTGATGAGCATTGCTTCGTGGAGTGGCTTGTCGACTAGGTCTATGCCGACGCTTGGCGTGTGAATGTCCTGGACGAAAACGCCTTGCGGAATCTGGGCCCGGGATGATCCTATCTTTGACAACGCATCTGCTGCTTGATTCTTGTCCCGGACCACGTGGATGTATTCTATGCCGTAAAAATTGGATTCCCACTTCCGGATTTCTTTGCAGTAGATGTAAATCTTCTCGTGAGTCGTGTCCCACTCCTTGTTTAGCTGATTGATGACTAGGGCAGAATCACCATGGACGTAAAGGCGTTTGACTCCCAGTTCGATAGCCAATCGGATGCCATGCAAACATGCTTCGTATTCGGCGACGTTGTTGGATGCTGGAAAGAGGATCCTAAGGACGTAACGGAGTTTGTCCTTGTTTGGTGAGACGAAAAGTATTCCGGCACCAGCTCCATTGATGTTCAAGGATCCGTCGAAGAACATTGACCAGTGGTCGGAGACATCTTGGAGGGGGATTCGTTTAGATCCGTCCATTCTGCAAGGAAGTCGACCAGGGCCTGAGATTTGACGGTAGTGCGACTCTGGAAATTTAAAGAAAATGGGCATTGTAACACCCTAGGTGTTAAGCTTCACTTAGCCTTATCAAAGCAATGCATAAGCATTCTCATCAAGCATAGCATCATGAGCATGTCATTCATCCCCAAAACATGATTTTATGTGCTTTATTTCATATGTTTTAATTATGCTAAAAATATGATGTTTGCTTCTAAAAATGTGAAATATTCAAACTAGGTTGATTTATGTGTAAGAAGAATTAAGAATATTTTTGTGCAATTTTTGGAGCTATAGAATTTGAGAAATGGAATTTATACAAAAATCCCCAAAATGAATTTATTTAAAAACCTAGAACTAGTTTTAATTTGTATTTCAAATTCTATTGGGAATTTGGTCTTGCTTATTAAAACAAAGTTGTAGGGTTTTTGTTTTGGAACAACTTTGCTTTTGGGAGAAAGTGGTGAAAATGATTTTTAGCTGATCCAAATGAATTTAGAAAGGATTTGAGAAAAGAAATTAAAAAAAAATAGAAAAGGGAAAAGGGGGCGCTAGCAGGCCGCGGCCCCACTTCTGGCCCGCTGGCCGAAGCCGGCCCGGCCCGCCCGCGCCTTCCCCTTCCCCGCGCACGCGCCCGCGTCGCGTCCGCGCGCGGACGGCCTCGCCGTGCCGCCGTGGCGCGCCGGCAGAGCCTGGCCGCCGCGTGGCAGGCATGCGGCAGCGTGGAGACGCCCTGGTCGGCCACCAGGAGCCCCCGGCCGCGTCCGCCGCTGCCCCCGCTGCCATTTGCGCTCCTCCACTCGCGCTCTCGCCCCTCCGCTCGCTCGCGCGCAGCAGTCGCCGCTCCTCCGCACGCCATAGTCGCCGACGGCTCGGAGCTCCTCTCCCGGCCAGCTCCGGCCCTCTTCTTCCACTCCGCGACCACCATCGGCTCCGCCTCGTCCTCCCGCGTCGCGTGCTCGCGCTCTTCCGCGCTCGGTGAGCCCCGCGTGCCCGATAGAGCTCACCGGAGTGAGTCGGAGCTCCGGTGACCTCTCGGCTCGCGCGGTTCTCCCTCTCCTCTCTGTCTCTGCTTGCGTTCGTAGGTGCGTTGGATTCGCCATGGCCTTGCGCACCTTTTCCCGTCGTTAGCTTACGCTCTACCGCCGTGAAACGGCCGGACCACGGCGAGCAGCGCCGCCGCGTCCGCCATTCGCGACGGCGAGGTAGTTCCGGTGCTCGTCCGGTGCCAAAAAGGGTACGGTTGGACTCGTCTTGTGCTCGCGAAGCCGTAGGTGTTCCCGGTGTCGCCGGAAACCTCACCGGCGGCGAGATTCCGGCCGATCCTTGGCCGCGGAGTCACGGGGTGGATGACAAGTGGGGTCATCTGACCCGCGTGTCCCACCTGTCAGTGAGTCCAAGGGTTTGAATCCGGGTGCGCTTAGCGTTTTAAGTCGTTTTCCGTTTTAAAGGTTTTTCCAGAAAATGTGTTAAGTATTCAAAAATCCATATCTTGAGGAATATAGCTCCAAAAATTATGAAATAAATTTTGGTGGGTTCCCTGTTTCCAGATCTATAGCCTAGTATGTTTGCATGTCATGATTAAGTAACTTTTTTGTATGAATATATTTAATCCATGTTTTTGCTAAACTTGGAAAATGCACAGTAATTAAAATATGACTCAGAAAAATATGAAACTTGTTTTATGGGCTTTGCACGTATGTTAACTAACTGGGAAAAATACTGCTACACATTATTGGTGTATAAATGAATTTATAGTGATTTAAATACTTGCATGGCAGTGGTTTATGATTTTTAATAATTATTTGGATTATGCAATTAATCTGAAAATTTTTGCGGATGTTTCTTATGATATTGGACAGATTGTAAAAATATGAAATCTGCTGTTTGACACTTACACCATAGTAGAGTAATTGTAATTGCCTTTATGTAATAATCTTGTGATTTTTGTGGCTCAAAATAAGTATCCAAAAATTGTGAAAAATTTACAGTAGACTCTATGCTTGACTGGTAGTCTCCTGTAATTTTTGTGGAATTTATTGATGAACAGAACTGCATGTAAATTTTAATGGATCTAGAAATGAATAAAGAAAATTATGAATTGTTGTATATATAGGTTGAATAGAATAAGTTGGGTTTGGTGTATCTTTGAAGCATCATGTGGGTTGCTGGTTGCCTTTGAAAAATAATTGTAGAGGAAAATGCACTAGATGTTTGATCCAATTGCTTACTCTTGGATGATGTTGACTACCTTGTAATGAGCATGACCAAGTGCATCACCTATGCATCATGTCACGATCCTTTGGTACTTTCTCATACAAGCATCCACTCGGGCACCTCGCACTCCACTCATGAGCACACATGCATCATACAGGCTCCCAGGAGAACGAGGTGGGACCCGAGGAGCCAGAGGAGATTCAGGAGCAGGAACCTCCGGAAGCACAGGAGTCCGGAGAGGAACTACAGGAGTGCCCGGATCACCGACCAAGCACGTTTGAGAAAGGCAAGCCCCGGAGCATTCTAAGTCTCCCTATTCTCGCTAACTTACAAGATATACTATGCTTGTTCTACTATATTGCATTTAAGTGATAGGAGTTGTGTGATACCGTTGCTGCATATGTACTCCTTGTTATCCCTACTTGTTTATCTACCTTGTCCTATGTAGATAGGCGCGGAGTCTATGCTTAGCTTGCTTAGCCCGGTAGAAGTCGGGTGATTTCCTGTCACCTGCGAGATATAGGTGGATACCTGCTTGCTTGAGCAGTGGTTGCTTGGGGAAAAGAATAACCAAGTGTGGAATGTAATTGGAGACCGGGCAGGGTCTTATGGTGGGTTGACCATAGTGCCCCTGTCTGTGTCGATTAAGGACCGATCGTTGACGGCCCTCTTGTCATGTTGAACGCATGCCCCACATTTAGCTGGAAGGATAAGTCGTTCCGACCGCGAAGCCTGAGCACTATCCGGGCCGGGAATCGGCCCGATGTACGCGCTGTATTGGTGATGGCTGAGGAGAACGACGAGGGCGCGGCGCGCAACCTTGGTATACCTTGGATACCTCGGTCGCCGGAACGGTCCTCGGGTACGGGCGGTGCCTGTCGAACCCGCGAATTGGTCCTGGATAGTGCAATACGGTGACCTGTAGCTCACTTGATAAGTGAGTGTGGTTTGTGTGGGGAATAAACTCGCCAGCTGGTTAGAAATCGATTCGAATCGCCATCGCTCCTGGATAGTGAGCACTTGACATGAGCTTCGTCCTCGTAGTAAGGACTATGGAACACTTGGGTTATAATGATAAATGGTTTATGAATGCTATGATGAGGTACTACCATATCCTTATACTTGCTTGTAATAGTGCAGGTGCAAACCTAGATAATAGGTAATGATACTTTCAACTTGAGCAGATTAAAAGAAGAAAGATTTATGTAGGTTATGATAGTAAAATCCTGCGGTTTTGCAAAATGGTTGTCAGCTACCCCACTATATAGCCTTCATGATCCTTGATGAGTCTTTATTTTAAAGTTTATGACGGGTAAGTCTAGCTGAGTACCTTCTCGTACTCAGGGTTCTACTCCCATGATGTTTTGCAGATGGTCAAATGTACTATGGTTATTGCATCCTCTGTCTGTACCCAGCCATGGGTGATGACTAGACCAAGGGCAATGGTCACTCCGTCTCTTCCTTTGCTTTTGTGGGAATGACCGAACTATGGCACTGTATCAGACTAAGCGTGTGTGTTGTATTTTCGAACTATGAAGCTTCCGCTACTTGAAGAACTTGGTTTGTAATAATTTTAAGAACTCCGATGTATTGTTATGAATGTTGTAATCTGGATGTATTTGTGAATGGCGACCGCTAAACTTATTACGATCTTGGCTGTTGTACGATGTGTGGTTTGAAATCCTTCGAGATTTCACGGACTACTGGGATTATATGGGCTTAAGCCTGGTGGTTGGACTATGCAAATGGTCGCTGTTAGGCTTAATCTCTTATAATTTGGTCGGTTCTGTTACAGGCATAACTCCATTGCCCACTTTACAATTCTTCCATTGGCGTCTTTGTTGCGCAAAATGTCCCCCAATGGAGAACTGGTAGTAACTAACACCCGATGTCCGTCGAAGTAGTGCTTCAGCTTTCTTGAGGTGATTAAGATGGCGTAGATTAGCTTTTGTATCTGAGGATACCTGGTCTTGGATTCATTTAGGACTTCGCTTATGAAGTATACGGGCCTCTGGACTTTGTAGACGTGGCCTGGTTCATCCCGCTCGACCACGAGCACCGTGGAGACGACCCGATCAGTCGCTGCTATATAGAGGAGTAGGTCCTCATTAGGTTGAGGTGCGGTGAGGACAGGCGGTGAGGTGAGGAAGGCTTTGAGCTGGGTGAACACCGTGTTGGCCTCTTCTGTCCAGGAGAATTTTTCTGAAGCTTTTAGCAGTTTGAAAAAAGGGAGGCCTTTTTCCCCAGTCTAGAGATGAACCGGCTGAGAGCGGCCATCCATCCGGTGAGCTTTTGAATGTCTTTGACGTTTTTGGGTGGTCGCATATCGAGCACTGCTTTAGCTTTTGAAGGGTTCGGCCGTATGCCGTCGCGGCTGACGACGTTGCCGAGCAGTAAACCGGAGGGGAACCCAAAAATACATTTTTTGGGGTTAAGCTTCCATTTGTACTTATTCAGCACTTTAAAAGTCCGGTCTAAGTTGTTGATCAGGGTGCTTGCGTCCCTGGTTTTGACGACAACGTCGTCGACGTAAGCCTCGACGAGGTCGTCATGTATCTCGTCGTGGAGGCATTGCTGAATGGCACGTTGATAAGTGGCTCCAGCATTTTTGAGTCCGAAGGACATGGTGGTGTAGCAATATGCACCGAAAGGAGTAATAAAGGAGGTTTTGATATGGTCGTCTTCCTTTAGCGGGATCTGGTGGTAACCAGAGTAACAGTCGAGAAAAGAAAGGAGTTCGCATCCAGCCGTTGAGTCAACCACCTCGTCGATACGAGGGAGACCGAAAGGATCTTTAGGACAGTGTTTATTGAGATTAGTGTAATCAACGCACATTCTCCATTCATTATTCTTTTTTCTTACAAGAACTGGATTGGCGAGCCAATCGGGATGATACACTTCTTTAATAAATCCGGCTGCTAGTAGCCATGTTATTTCTGTCCTAATAGCCTCCTTGTTGTCATGAGCGAACCGTCGTAGTTTCTACTTGATAGGCCTTGCGGTCTTCGAGACGTTTAAGGAGTGCTCGATCAGGTTTCGTGGGACGCCGGGCATGTCTGCGGGTTTCCATGCGAAAACACTTACGTTGTCCCTTAGAAACCTGACGAGCGCGTAGGCCATAGGGTATAAACCCCTATAAACCCCTATACCCTTTCCAGATTTTGATACAGTTGGTCTTCCTATTTGGGGTCCAGGTTGGCCCCGATAAGAGCTGTCTTCTGAGGGCTGCCGTCGACTAGTTGTACTTCCTTGTGCTCTTTGGACTTAGAGCTTTTCCTAGGAGTCTGCTGCTCGGGTATTTGGAGCTGGTCGGAGGGAATTTGTGTGGCTTGAGCTGCAGTTTCTGCCATGCGAATCGAGAGATCGATTGCCTCAGTGATCTTGAAGCTTTCCTCCTCGCAAGTGTATGCGGTGTAGACGTTGCCTCTGACGGTTAAGATGCCCTTCTCGGTTGGCATCTCGAGGACCAGGTATGAGTAGTGCGGGACTGCCATGAACTTGGTCAACGAGGAGCGGCCTAGAATTGCGTGATAGGTACCGTCGAAGTCGGCGACCACAAAGTTGACGAACTCTGTGCGGAAGTGGACTGGCGTTCCAAACTGGACGGGCAGCGTTATCTGCCCGAGGTGTACTGAACATTGACCTGGTAGGACGCCCCAAAACTGAGCATCATACGGCTTCAGTTGCGCTGGGGTTAGCTTGAGAGCAGGTAAGCTGTTGCGGAAAAGGATGTCGATAGAACTACCCCCGTGCACGAGCACGCGCTCGAACCTGACGTTGTTGATGCACGGATCCAGGATCAGGGGGAAACGCCCTGGTTCTGGGATGGCGGCCCACTGGTCTTGCCTATTGAAGGAGATCTCTCTGTGTTACCAGGGGGAATTTCGGATCAGCAATCAGGCCATCGGTGCTGTCCACGTTAAGGCAAGCTCTCTTTAAGAGCTTTCTTTCTCGTTTGGATTCGATGGAAACTTTGCCTCCAAAGATGGAATGTACCACGTCGGTGGGACTGACATATTGGTGCCGTGGGTCCCTATCCTGGTCATCGTCTTTGTCTTCGTGTCTATCCTGTTTCCTGTTTTTCTTGACAGGGTCTCCCTAAGTAGCCCGCTGAGTGTAGATGCTTTTAAGGACACGACATTCTTCCATCGTGTGGTTGAACTTAGGATGAAGTTGGCACGGTCCTTTTAGTGTCTTGTTGTAGTCTTCCTGGTAATCTCGCCATCCATTGGGGCGCTTGACTGTGTTCACCTCGTGGTCGTTGTCACGAGGTCGCTTGCCTCTCAAATCGTCGCGGTTGTCGCGACGCCTGTCCCAACCTTCTCGGTGGTCGCGGTTGTCACCGCGGCGAGGGTTCCGGTTGTCGAAGCGTCCATGACTGTCGTCTCGTCGGGGAGGCTGGTCGGCACCTCTCGCATCTTCTCAGATGAGTTTTTCTGCGTCATCGGCATCGGCGTAGTTTTTGGCTGTGGCGAGGAGCTCAGCGACCGTGGTCCGTCTTTTGCGCAGTAGCTTGTTTCTCAATGCTTCGTGGAAGCGTAGGCCCTTGATGATGGCCGATATAGCCTCATCGTGAGAAATCTTCGAAATCTTGAGGCGCATATCCGAGAAACGTCGGATGTAATCGCGCAAGGGCTCATTCTTCCTGTCCCTTATTCTCTCGAGATCGTATTTGTTTCCAGGCTGCTCGCAGGTAGCAATGAAATTGTCAATGAACGCCTGGCGCAAATCCTCCCAAGAATCGAAGGAGTCCTCGGGTAGGCCGAGGAGCCATTGATGGCTAGCTTGGTCGAGGACAACTGGGAAGTAATTTGCCATGACGTGCTCGTCTCCTGCTGCTGACCGGACTGCGATCTCGTAAAGAGTGATCCAATTTTCAGGGTTTTCATTGCCGTCATATTTTTTAAGCTTCTCGAGCTTAAAGTTGCGGGGCCATACGACTTGGCGAAGGTGTGAAGAGAACTATCTTAGGCCGGGGGGCCATGTGCTGCATCGTACTCAATGCGTCGCACGTTTTCGTGTACCGCTCTTTCCGTAGTGCGCCTGTTGATGCGGTCGCGGGCATCCTTAGGAGGGATGTTGTAACGTAGATCCCTGTCCTGGTTTACTTCCTGACCACATCCGCGCCTCTGCTCGCGGTAACCGCCTGTGTCGTGACCACGATTGTCGCGTCCAGCGTCCTTCCTGCGACCGTTGGGGGAGCAGCTATGATGGCGCCCGCTGGGTCGTGGTGAAGTCCGACTGCGATGAGTATGGTCGGAGGAAACCTTCGCGTAGGAGACGGCTTGGACCCTTTTGAGCAAAGTGGTTGTCTGCCCCATCACGGCGATCAGATGCGCTCGTATACTGGATCGGATGCCCTGGTACTCTGGGGTATCGGGGAGTCGGTCCAGGTTTGCCATGGCAACAGCCATGTTAGCGCTTGGCGTCTTGTAGACTGGCTGATTCCCGACCATGTCGAAAGCATCGCTGAGGTTGTGTGGCGTAAGTTGTCGTTCCTCATCCGCTCGCCGCTGAGCGCGATCGGCGTTGCGCTGCTCGCGGAGTTGTTTTTGCTCGTCGGTTTCACCATCGACAACTGGTTCGTCATTGCTGACGTTGAAGATCAGATCTCCTCGCCGGGGTGGAAAGACTGGAAAATGAGAAAAACCCGGGGGATATGGTGGTAGATCCAGGTCGTAGACTTCGTCCTCGGGGTGTAAAACCTCGATAGGGACGGATCCTGTGCTGGAGTTCGTACTGGTAGCCTTATCGTTTGTGGATACCATGTTGACGTAATGACGAGCTGCTCAGACCATGTTGACGTAATGACGCACTGATACCATGTTGGCCCAGCGACAAGCCCGCCTTGCTTAATAGAGATCGGGTATGCCGCGAATACTGGTCGGCCGCGTTGTTCAGACCATAAGGGCAATTCTGGTCTGGGGAGGCTATCTTGAGCTTGAGTAATCGTCCCGTGGGGGTCGACATTATTGTCAGGGACGTCTCTAGTTGTTCGTGCGTGGTGACACGAGTTGGTCGACGGGAGTCGAAAAAACTTGTTGATGCTGCCTGATCGGGTTTGCGCGAGATCAAATCCACTAGGTTGGAGGCTTCGACAAGCTTGAGGTCGGCGCGATCGAGGGCTTGAAGAAGGTCTGAGTTGTCGACTCGCTTTGCCTTGTAGCGAGGGAGCGGAGGTCGAGTCCTCGGAGTTGGCGTGATGGAAGTCGACGCTTCTGCCGCCCCAGATTGGATCTGGGTTTCTTCCAAGGTCGTGATCGTGAGGCCGTCGCCACGAGTAGTCCAAGTGATCTGGCCGACGGTGAACGTGAGGCCTTCAGCCACGGCCGCGGAAACTGGAACGATGACCATCTTGTTCGTCGGGAGAACTGTATGCACACCCACTGTCGACGAAAGCTGGTCGGCAGTCTACCTTAGGGTATGCCCACAATAGTAGTTTATCGGTAGACGGTGCGCAAGCTACGAACTCGATGGTGACGCAAGACACAGACAAAGTTTTTATCCAGGTTCGATCGCCGTGTGGGCGTAATATCTACGTCCTGCGTCTGATTGTACTGTTGTGGATTGTGTTGAGTTGAGATGAGATGTCCTAGGGGGGTCCCTTGCCTCTCCTTATATAGTCCAGGGGGCAGGGTTACAGATCTGAAAACTAATCCTAGTCGATTACAATTGCCATAGATAGTACGATATCAATTCCTATCCTAACCGACTAGAATCCTACTTGATCTCCATGTCTTGTTTCCTTGCGCGAAACTCCAAACAGTTGGATCAAGTCCCGAATTTGCCTCGTGATGGGCCAAGTCTCCTGGCCCAAGTCTAGCCGTAAGGGTATAAGGGTTTATACCCCCACAAATACCAACTTTAGGGTAACAGTACAACACATATTTCTAATGTTTTCATGACATTTTTTTTACCTTTATGTGCCTACCTGCCAACTTACGTGTATGAGGACTACAGTATATGAAATTTTACATGTGTATATAAGATTTTATGTGGTTAGTTTACGTGCTTAATATATGTTACAACTACGTGTTTTATTAGAAAACTCTTTGAAACATATAACATAGTTTTAAGTGGTCTAGTATAATGTATACACTTTATCATGTAACATGCTCAATATATGAGAGTAGTTAGGAATCCGCTAGGTCACACACAAAAGGAAGGTGCGTACAGGAAAGGAAGGGGCACATGTTGTCTTGTGTTGACCATGAATAATAGGATGCTCCACCTTATCAAAGGCTTTCTCAAAATCCAATTTAAGGATGACCATCTCTTTTTTTGACTAATGACTGATATGCAAGAATTGGAACACTAATGCCAAACAATCTTGAACAGTTCAACCTTTGATGAAACCAAACTAATAGTTAGGGTGTACAATACTACTCATCACTGTTTTAGCTAACAGTTTGGCTAGAAGCTTTACTGAGCAGTCATATACTAGCAAATGTTGTTAGTCCAAATATGGTCATCAACTACCAAAATCCAAACTCAATGGACCATAGGATACATTTTTCTTACACATAATGAATTTATCACATGGAACCCTGTCCCTTGTTGTTCGTGAAGGAGAGAAAAGGCGAGAGATTTGAGTTGTAAATGAACTGCAGTCAAGTTGTTTCTGGGTTTTATGGATTTATCACATGGAACGCCATTCCGTTTCTATGTGATGTCTATGTTTCTAGATTATTGATGCTTCTTGGCAATTATAACAATTTTGAAAGGGAGAAAACCAAAGGATACTACCTGATTGATGGAGGTAGTCAAGCTTGGTATAATTACCTAAACGTGGCTCGATATGGTTGGCTATACCATTGTAGATGACAGTTAATATTATCCGTGAAGACAAGCCAGATATAACAGAAGTTCGAGTACTCCTTCCAGACGAGGCCTTGTCACCACTCCAACCAGGCTCCATATGTGTTTGTATCTACAACGAGGTCATCGACGATCAGGTCGTTATGATTACCCCAGCACCATATATTGGCTAGATTGCACTGCAATGGCTAGCTTTATACTCTCTCCATCCTAAATTATATGTCATTCCAAGAATTTTAGAGAGTCAAAATATCTCAAGTTTGACCAAATTTATATAGTAAGATAATAACATTTATGATATCAACTAAATATTATTAAGTTCTTCATTAATTATATTTTTATAGTATATCTAACTGACGCCACAAAACTTTGTAATTTTTATAATTTTGGTCAAACTTGAGATACTTTAACTCTCTAAGATTCTTAGAATGATTTAGAATTTGAGATGGATGGAGTATTTTATTATGCCTTAATATGTGAAAGGCAAATATCTATTGAATAATGCGAGCGAGATGTCCTGTGTTTGTTATGTCCAGCGACATGGTTACATAGTCCTTTGAGGAACAATTATATCATGGGAAACCTGAAGCACTGCTTGTCTCACTAATGTCGATGCTTCCCAATACTAGCAAGGAGCATCCCTATCATGGATTAATGCCGCCACAACTTTCGTTAGAAACCCCCAATTCATGGACCTCAATTCTAGAACATGAGTAATAAAAATGAACAAGATGAATATATAATACTTATTAAGGACTAGTCCATTACTCGTAGTCCGCTGCATGGTGCCTAGATGCTTTCAACGTCTCCAATAGTTACATAAAACCAATAAAAAAAATAGTTATTGGCCAGAGTCCCAAAACCATACTCCATATATTTATGCACCTTTGCTCCAAAGCCACTATATCAAAATGCTCCATATACGTGTTAACAAAACGCGTCACTAATGGGATATCCGAGATGGGCGGAGTCAAAACACATATCTTGGATACTGGCTCAAACAAAACAAGTCAAAACTTTTCTTATTGCCAAACAGGGCCTTAATATTTCATTGTTCCTCTTTGGCTATATGTTATTTTACAATTCCTTTAGGACATTTAAGAACACTACTTTACCTTTTCACGTACCATGAACATCGCATTCGAAAACGTAACCCACATAATAAGTCAGACTACATGGTCAACTATTGACAAGAACACAAGTACAATACACAGCAACACAATGTTCCAAGTAGTGGACGAATGATAAAATGCACTGTAGTCCTGCTATCAATTGACAACACAGCAAAAAACCAAAGCAAGAAAAGCACCTAATATGTCGACTATATAGTCAACTATTGACAAACACAAGTACAACACACAGCAACACAAGGAACAATATAGCATGGTTCAGGTAGTGGACGAATGATAAAATGCACTCCTGTAGTCCTGATATCAATTGACAACCCAGCAATATACCAAAGCAAGAAAAGCACCTATCTCAAAAAATTCTGCATCATACTTCACATTTTCCACCTTCAGATGCAGCAGCGTTCTATTGAAACCTTTCTTAACATTTCATGACAAGTGCTCACTAATAAAGCCACAGTTGTCCTTCAGGTCAGTAGCAATTTATCACTTAAACAAAAGCAAATATAAATTTCATTCTGAACATAACAGAATTACATACCATCAGAGAATTCCAAACTGGCAAAATATACCCTACTTTGTGTCCTTTTGTTCGTAAAATATACAAGGAGCAGGTTAAACCATTGTTCATTTCCCCCCTAATCTCCGTGACAAGTTTATACCATGCTTGTTCTGGCTGATGTTAAAATATATCAAAAGTCACATGCTCGCACTCAGCTCTCAACACATTGCAATATTTCTGTGCAACAATCACTGAAATCCGTACAAAAGCAAATGCTCCTCTGTAGCCTATAATTTTATTACAGTACCATATTAGAACATACACTACCATAGCAGTGCATATCACTTTCACTGAAGCTAGGCTAATGGTCCAGTCAAATGCATGCAAAATATTCCTAAGGGTAAATTATGTATATGCCATTGTCATTGAAGGGGTTAAAATTTTAAATCAATGGTATTGAAGGAAGATCAGTTACAGCGGTGGAATATCAAGGATTAGAATTTATCAGTGGCATATAAGGAATCAATCCTATTTCTAAATGATAACCTCACAATGGGATTAGGGTAAACTATATACTACAAATTACGAACATAAGTCAGACTATTTTCCTTTGCAGCTACAAACAGACATAGATGAAAAATACAAAATAAAAACTTTACCATAATGCTATATCAATGTTTCAAAGCACCTATGTGCTCAACAGGAAGTCAGGCCTCGCCAAGCGCATAGGTGATAGGTGCACGCACTGCCTAAGCAGACGTAGAAGACTAATTTTTTGGCTAGTTAAGAGTAATTCATCAATAAACAGAGGATATATGGCTTGCTAAACAAAAAGAACTTGACATTGCCACACATACGTTAGTTCGATGACATAATTGATAGTTCATCTTCCTCTATCTTCATTTGTCGCAATTTCATTATGGATCAAATCCTAAACCGCTATCAGAGAAACACCTAGACAAAATGCCAAGGCACTAGGCAAGCGGCACTGCTCTACTTAACACCTGGGTGCCACCTAGCACCACTCTTTGAAACAGAGATTATATCTATTGAGAGTAGGGGTGGGCAATTGGGTAACCCAAAAGGTTCAGGCTGAGTAATTCCAGTTTTTAGAAATTTGGGTTTGACATATTGGTACCCAAGATTCATCTCAAGAAAGCAATACCCAACAATGAGGGTCCCCAAAAATTCAGTTTCTGCTTAGGGTACAACCAATTACCCAAGATTAACAAAACCACCAGCACATACAGAATTTTAGTGGCACTTTTTAGCAAAACAACAGTTTATTGACATCATTTTACCGAACACCGCTTTTTGAAAACAGATTACATATCCATAGAAATTAGAAAGGGCATACTCGCAGAGTAATGTCACCATCCATCTTTGCATGAAGGCATCCAACATTGCACTGTCCAACAAATTGGGTAATATGAACCAATTCCCAAAATACATGAGTTCTTCTTGTGAAACTAGCCAGTCTTTTAATGTAATTTATTAGATTTTCACAAGCCAAACAAAATATTGTAAGCAGACAGCCTTATTCTAATAGCCAGGCACAACCGCAAGAGAACATCTGGGACCCATTTGTGTTATAATGGGAACAATTTTCAAGCAAAAATTACTTTATAATCACCACAGATTTGATTATAGGAGCACTAAATCAATCAATTAGCAAGAAAACGCAAATACATGTAGAAAATCCAGCGATAGGATATACTGAACTTACAACATTACAACATATTATGCAAATCAAGGAGAGCTTGAAGTTATTGATGTTATCACCATATCATGAAAACAGTGTAATGTTCAAAAAGAAATTTGTAAAAGAATACTATAGGATCTAATACCCTTGTTGGTAAACAAACCTAAAATCTACATTCTAACAAAAGGTATCTCTCATTCAGACATTCTGGAGCTACATCCCCACATTCTTCCAATAACACCACTGTGTCGAAGACGATCCAATGGACAATGAAGATAAGTGGTATATGCTACTTAGGGCCTGTTTGGATACCAGGGCTAATTCTTAGGTAGCTAAAATTAGCCCTAGTGCATCCAAACAAGAGGGCTAATAGATGGGCTAATTTTTGAGATGAGTCTTTGATTATTTGTTAGCCAACTACAACCTCCACAAAATTGGGCTGATTTTTAGCCCCAACGAGTAACTAGCCATGTGTATCCAAATAGGCTCTTAGTAAACAATAACAAATTATACTGACTCAATCAACTACAACAGGTTGATATAAATAGTGGGATTGCACGCATTCCATGGAACAGGTTGATAATAGTACCACTGCAAAATGAGAATCCTCACCAAGCAATTCTGAGTTGATATCATACAACATTGTGCGATGCAACATCAATTGACAAAATTAAAAGAGGAGTCCGCTAGTCCACACTCCACAGCACGCAGATCTATTTAGATGTAGCGAGATCTTGCAGCGGATCTGGTCTAGTTAATTAACAGGCAAGATTTTATCAGCCTCACCAAAGGTAGCCGGGGATCTTGATGCGGAGAAAGAGCATGGCCATGGCGTAGGCGATGACGACGGCGACCGCGCCGGCGCTTCCAAACGAGACGCGGAGGCTGCGGGGCCTGGTGCGGTCGACGGCGAGGTCGAGGAGGATGATGCCGACGCCGCCAAGGAGGAACATGAACCCGGAGGAGAGCCCCTCGATGATGTACTGACCGTTGACGCGGCCCGGGAGGAAGACGACGGGGCGGACGGCGCCGGTGCCGGGGTCCTGGGCGCTGCCGATGCCGGGGGGCTCGACGATGACGTCGTAGACGAGGCCGGAGACGACGGCGAAGTAGGTGAGTAGGATGAGGGAGAAGACGGTCATGGGCGACGGGAGCGCCAGGTTCGACGGCAGCCTCAGGCGGGTGCGCGGCGGCCGGAGGAAGGAGAAGGGGAGCACGCGGAGGACGTGGAAGAGGGGATCGATGGAGTCGAAGTCGGCATGCGTGGCCGCCGCGGCGGCGGCGCTGCCGCCGGCGTGATCCGATCTAGGGGGCATCGCGCCTTGTGGGGGAAGAGAGAATACGGGCCACGCCTGGGGTTTGGGCTTTTCTGACGTCTTTTGGCAGTCAAGGGGCTCTTTTTCTACCCCCAAACCCCGGGCGCTCCGCTCTGCCCTGCGCTCCCTGAACTCTAGCCGCGCCCGCCCCACCCCAGCCTCCTCTGAGCCGCCCAGAGCTTCTCCTTCGCCGGCGGAATGGTAAGCGCACGAGCCCCCGGCCTCGTCCTCCTCCCGCGCCTGCGGCGCTGCAACATCTGATCTCCTCTTGCTACGTTTGCGCGGCGTTCTCATCGTGCAGGATGAGTCGGAGAACAACGCACCCTCGACGCTGGGGTCCCCCGGGTTCAGCACCGACAGGCTGCCGCCCGCCCAACACCACCACCAGCCGCGGCGCCACTGCTCTGTCCTATTCTGACGACTGCTGTGTCATCCTATGCTGACGACGATGGCGAGCGGAGGTCGACACACGTGCTCCGCCAATGACGACGACCCCGCCGCCGCAGTGGCCCCCGACGAGGACGAGGAGGGGGAGGACCTCTACAACGACAACTACCTCGAGTAAGCCAACTCGAATCTGACCCGGGGCTGAAGATTTCTGGGATCTCCTGTGATTCAGGGTTTTGGGGTGACTGGGTAATTGGGACCAGGGGATCTGGTAGAGGCAACGAGGACGGGAAAAAATTAAGGTGAGGCGAAATCGATAACATAGATATCAGGCTCTGTTTGGATGTAGATATTGGGCTGGAGGTATTGAATTGGATACCAATGCCAATACAACCTTAGAATGGAAATAGGTTCAATACCAAATCTTTTGTTTTGTTGTAGATAGAATTGGTAGCTAAAATCAAGTAAGGTTATATAATGACAAATTCTGTACCTGCATGATCGTCACTAGATTGTAGATAGAATTGGTAGCTAGAATCAAGTAAGGTTATATCTCCTATATTACAACTAAAAAGAGTAAAAGATGGACATTTTTTTTGTGCAGCAATTGTTTTCGTCCTGCCTCCTCCCACTTGCGAACGCGACCCGCGCGTCTCATATGGAAACAGATATTCCTTCTATCCTTCTTCCCTTCCTGCTCGCCATTCCTTCTCCTGCTCCCGTTTGTCTCTCCTCTCGATCTGTGTGAGCGAGCGGCCGCGCCGGTGCCCGCTCCTCTCCATCTCTGGTGGCCGCCGGTGGCTGCGCCCCGCGCCCTCGCCGCAAGCCCGCTGGCCGCGCGCACGCCGGTGGCCGAGCGTTTCTCTCCATCCTCTCGGTCCGCGCGAGCGAGCGGGCGCGCCGGTGGCCACGCCCTGCGCCCCCGCCGCGAGCCCGCTGGCCGTGCCCGCTGCCGCGCACGTGCACGCCGGTGGCCGCGCCCCCGCCGCGAGCCCGCTAGCCGCGCGCACGCCGATGGTCGAGCGAGCGAGCGAGCGGCCGCGCCGGTGCCCGCTGCCGTGCACGCGCACGCCGGTGGCCGCCACAGGAGGCCTCCGCGACTCACTCCGCACCGTCCGGCCGCTGCCCTCCCCACCGTGACTCCCTACGCGCCGCCCAGTCACCCCCCTGCAGCTCCTGCTCCCATCGCGTCGCGCCGCCCCAAATCATGTCGGGTCTGCAGCTGGCCCAGCCCCTCCAATGCAGCACCGCTCAACTGCCAGATCTGATTGCTGGCGGCTTCAAACAGGTGGTCAGGGTGCCGATTTGTCGAGGTCGGCCGCCGATTTGTCGACTTCCGCGGTGGTCCTCCGTCCCTCGCGGTGGTCCTCCGCCGGCCGGTGCGGCGCGTACAGCCGCCTCGGTCGCCGACAAGGCGATCGAGCAGCCGTCTCCTCGCACCACTCAGTACGTCAAACACCGCCGCCGTCTCCTCCCTCTTCCTGTCCGGTCGAAGACGATGGCAGCGACGGCGGCAGCGCTGGCACGGGAGCTCCTGGACGCGGCGCGCGCGCTGGAGTTCGCGGAGTGGCAGCTTGGCGTGCGGCGCCGGATCCACCAGCACCCGGAGCTGGCGTTCCAGGAGCACCGCACCAGCGCGCTCGTGCGCGCGGAGCTAGACGTGCTCGGCGTCCCGTACGCCTGGCCCGTCGCGCGGATGGGTGTCGTGGCCACCGTCGCCGGCACCGCCCCGGGCCCCATGTTCGCGCTCCGGGCGCCGTCTCCTCCCTCTTCCTGTCCGGTCGAAGACGATGGCAGCGACGGCGGCAGCGCTGGCGCGAGAGCTCCTAGACGCGGCGCGCGCGCCGGAGTTCGCTGAGTGGCAGCTCGGCGTGCGGCGCCGGATCCACCAGCACCCGGAGCTGGCGTTCTAGGAGCACCGCACCAGCGCGCTCGTGCGCGCGGAGCTGGACGTGCTCGGTGTGCCGTACGCCTGGCCCGTCGCGCGGACGGGTGTCGTGGCCACCGGCGCCGGCGCCGCCCCGGGCCCCGTGTTCGCGCTCCGGGCCGACATGGACGCGCTCCCTCTCCAAGTCTTTTTCCCCCTTTGCACGGATCAGTCACTTTTGCAATTCATGCATTGCATTCTCTGTTTTTCTACGTACGTACAGTTGCCTCGATTGATCGATCGTATGCCGCCGCATGCGCTCTCTCCTTTTTATCATGCATCTCTTGTACTAACTGGACTGTGACCGACCGAGACCTGCAGCATTGCCATGTGTTCCGTTCCAATTTTCCATAATCGATCGGCCTAGCTTATTTGGCACAGTTTCTTGTTAGAGGAACTAGAGTCTTAGCAGCCGGAAACGTAGAACATGGCTATGTTTCGCCTTTTGAGAACGTCGACATTCTTGATTCGGGAACGGTAACATTCCCACGTTATAAAATAACATTATTCCTCCTGTTCATTGTTCCTGAAGCTGGTTCCAGCTAGCTGTGCCAAGATGCTGGATTTAGATCGTCCGTGTCAGATTCAAATTAATCACTTAGCACATGGGAGAGCAGGCGATGAATTTAGTTTGCTGAGTCGACCATATATGTACTTGGGCATGGACATGGGAGAGCAGGCGTTCTCCAATGGCCATTTAATTTGGCATTTGAATTTTGTTTGCTGAGTCGACCATGTGTACTTGGGCTGACCATAATGTGATTCACTCCCAGTTCTTATAAAAAAATGGCCATTTGGCATAATTGTGGATTTTGTCCCTAGGGTACAGTAAAGCTCGTGTTCCAGCCGGCCGAGGAGGGCCACGCCGGCGGGTACTATGTCCTCAAGGAAGGCGTCCTGGACGACGTGCAGGCCATCTTCGCCGTGCAGTCTGAAGGCCGAACTGGCCAACTGTATTAGATTAATTGAATTGATTACAGGGGGATACACACATATATATAGCAGAGTACATGGGCCTGAGGAGGCCAACAGCCAGCCCAATAGGGAAGGCGCAAGCTAATTCTAACACCCCTCTGCAGTCAGAACGGTAGCTGGCTGGACGTTCAGACTGGAGCGAAAATCAGTGAAGACGGATGAAGGAAGACCCTTGGTGAAGACGTCAGCAAATTGGGATGTGGTGGGGACATGGAGGACCCGAACAACCCCAATGGCAACGCGTTCCCGTACGAAGTGGAGATCGATCTCCACGTGTTTGGTACGCTGGTGTTGTACGGGGTTGGTGGAGAGGTAGACGGCGCTGACATTGTCGCAATAGACGAGGCAGGCTGATGACATGGGGTGATGAAGTTCCTGGAGGAGTTGATGTAGCCAGGAAGCTTCAGCAACGCCATTTGCAACTGCACGATATTCAGCCTCCGCACTGGAGCGGGAGACGGTGGGCTGCCGCTTGGATGACCAGGAGACAAGGCTGCTGCCGAGGAAGACTGCATAGCCCGAGGTAGAACGGCGGGTGTCTGGACAGCCAGCCCAGTCAGCGTCGGTGTAGACAGTGAGCTGTGACGGAGATGACCTCGGAATGACCAGGCCATAGTCCAAGGTGCCCTTGAGGTAGCGGAGGATCCTTTTGGCAGCAGTGAGATGACTTTCTCGAGGGTCGTGCATGTGGAGGCAGATTTGCTGGACGGCATATGCAATGTCTGGCCTGGTGAAGGTCAAGTACTGGAGAGCCCCTGCGAGGCTGCGGTATGCTGTAGGATCTGTAACAGAGGGGCCATCAGAGGCAGAGACCTTGGCACAAGTGTCGACCGGGGTGGAACAAGGCTTGCAATCACTCATGCCATTGCGGGTGATGATGTCCAAAGTGTACTGCCGTTGAGAGAGAAAGAGGGAGTTGCCCTGCTGCTCAACGTGCATGCCGAGGAAGTGATGAAGTGGACCAAGATCCTTCATAGCAAATGCCTTTTTCAGAGCCTCAATAACACGGTGGAGGAGCTGCTGTGAGGATGCTGTTAGGACAATGTCATCCACATAGAGGAGCAAGTAAGCTGTCTCGGTGCCTCGGTGAAAAATGAACAATGATGTATCTGATCTGGCTTCAGAGAACCCCAGGGACAGCAGATGGGAGGCAAAGCAGCTGTGCCATGCCCGTGGCGCCTGTTTAAGTCCATACAGGGACTTGTTAAGTTTGCACACATGAGTAGGATGAGTAGAATCTGCAAAACCAGTGGGCTGCGAGCAGTAGACAGTCTCAGACAGCGTCCCATGGAGGAAGGCATTCTTCACATCGAGTTGATGAATTGGCCATTGCCGAGAATGAGCCAAGGTGAGGACAGTACGAATAGTAGCCGGCTTGACCACAGGACTGAACGTCTCATCGTAGTCAATACCGGGACGTTGGGTGAAGCCACGGAGGACCCAGCGAGCCTTGTATCTGTCCAAAGTCCCATCAGCGTGAAACTTATGCTTGAAAATCCATTTGCCGGTGACTACATTTGCTGCGTTGGGTCGAGGGACAAGGTCCCAAGTGTGATTATCCATGAGTGCAGCGTACTCTTCTTCCATGGCCTGGCGCCAATGAGGATCAGTGAGGGCGTCGCGGCATGATCGTGGGATGGGTGAGATAGCCTCAGCATGGAGGCCAAGGCGAGGTTGCTGGAAACCAGCCTTTCCACGGGTCGTCATGCTGTGGGTGTTGACGAGCGGTGGGATGGGAACAACACCAACAGGAGGAGCATCCTTCACGAAGCGTGGCGGGGAAGGAATGATGCTGGAGCGTCGAGTAGGAGCAGCAGGAGTCGGTGAAGGGGGAGACGCCGGTGGAGGAGCACGCCGCGTGTAGACATGGACGATTGGCGGCCGAGTAGGGGCAGCAGGGGCTGCTGCTGGGGGAGCGCGCCGTGTGTAGACGTTGACGACCGGCGGCCGCTGAAATGAGGCCGCTGGGGGGGCCAGCGGCTGGGACACCACCTGGGGCGTCTGGGGGACCAGTACAGCAGGCGCTTGCTGCACCGGGGAATCCTGGACTGCGCTGGGCACAGCAGGAGCCTGAGGCATCCGTGCGCGCGTCCGGGGTACCAGGGGCACCTCCTGGAGTTCCTCCTGAGGCAGCGGAGGTGCCTGGATTTCTTGGGCTGGTGGAACAGGACCAGCACAGGGAGTGTTGAGGTTACCTGCAGAAGAGGAAATAGCTTGGACAGGAGCACCATTAGTTAGAAAATCAAGATCAGTAGGAGAAGGTGAGGGATGTTGGTGGGAAAAAGGGAAGGAGGATTCGTCAAACACAACGTGACGAGAGATGATGACACGATTAGTGGCTAGATCAAGACACCTATATCCTTTGTGATCGGTGGAGTAGCAAAAAAAGACGCACAGAGTGGACCGTGGGGCGAGTTTGTGTGGTGTGGTGGCAGTAAGGTTGGGATAGCACGTGCAGCCAAAGACCCGAAGCTCATGGTAGGAGGGAAGAGTACCATAGAGAGCAAAATGAGGAGTGGACATGTTGAGGGTCTTGGTGGGGAGACGATTGAGGAGGAGAGTAGCAGTGGTGAGGGCGTCAGCCCAATAAGAGGGGGGCATGGACGCTTGAAAGAGGAGAGTGCGAATGATGTTGTTGGTGGTGCGGAGAATACGTTCAGCCTTGCCGTTTTGCTGCGAGGTGTATGGGCAAGACATGCGCAAGACGACACCCTTGGCAAGGAAGAAAGCGCGGGAGGTGGAGTTATCAAACTCACGACCATTATCACATTGAACTGCCTTAATAGTGCAGCCGAATTGAGTGAGAACGTAGGTGAAAAAATTAGAGAGACAGGAAAAAGTCTCAGATTTGAGACGAAGAGGAAAGGACCATAAAAAATGAGAGTAATCATCGAGAATTACTAGATAATATTTAAATCCGGATACACTAGGAACAGGGGAGGTCCACAGATCACAATGAACTAAATCAAAGGGTTTGGAAGCCCTAGACAAAGAGGAAGAAAAGGGTAAGCGAACATGTCGACCGAGTTGGCATGCATGACATAACGGAGCATCGCCAGGAGTGCTGCAAATGATGGAAGATGTCCGGGTGAGGCTCTGTAGGGCGTCCTTGCCAGGGTGGCCGAGACGACGGTGCCAGTCGGTCGAGGAAGGGGTGGTGATGAGGGCACAAGGTCCAGTAGGGGTCGATGGAAGCTGCAGGGTGTAGAGGGGGCCCGAGCTGTTACATCGAAGGAGGGTGGCCCTGGTGCGAAGGTCCTTCACAGAAATACCAGCAGGGTCAAATTCAATGGAAACATGATTGTCAGAAGTAAATTGACGAACGGAAAGAAGGTTTTTAATAATAGCAGGAGCAATGAGAACATTGTTGAGGCGAAAGGGACCCGGGAGGGTCGAGTAACCAGTGCCAACTACAGGAAGAGTGGCGCTGTTGCCAACAACAATGGAGGAGGGAAAAACAGAAGAGGATGAGGGAGTGACCATACCAGGACTGGAGGCGATATGGGAGGTGGCTCCAGAGTCAACAACCCAGTCGGAGTTGCCCGGAGGGGTGAGAGTCACCGTGCTGAACGCGTTAGCAAGGGACTGCGGATCCCAGGGGCTCCAAACAGGGGGCTGCTGCATACCAAGGCCTGCTGGGGGGGGAGCAGCATGTTGCAGAGGAAGTGGCGCCATGGCAGGGTGATGAAGCCCAGCCATGAGGGCCTGCTGTTGGTGCAGACCGGCCATGTGGGCCTGCTGGTGGTGCTGCGGAAAGCCGGGACGTGGAGAAGGAGCGCGAGGGCCACCAGGCCACATTTGGATGGAGCCTGTCCATGGGTTGAAGAGGGACGGCCACTGGGAGCCGCCGTGCGAACTGTTCTGGCCGTCCTGGGCGCCCTGGGAACCACCTTGGCCACGCCCACCGCGGCGGCGCCGGCCACGACCACCACCAGAGGAGGTGCCCCCAGGGAAGGGATGGCCTGGGGGAGTGCGAGCGGGTGCTGTTGAGGAGGTAGGTGGCCTGCTAGTCGAGGAAGCGACGAGAGCAGAAGGAGGCGCCGAGGGCGGGGCCATGTTGAGCTCAGCCAAGCGAAGATCAGCATGGACGTCGCCGAAGGAGGGGAACGGGCGCTGGCGTGTGACGAGCTGAGCCATGAATTGAAAACGCTCGTTGAGGCCCCGCAAGACATTCAACACCAGGGTGCGGTCGTTGACAGGTTCGCCAAGATCAGCGAGGGCGTCAGCCTTGCTCTTCATCTTGCGGTAGTACTCGTCGACGGAGAGCGCCCCTTGAGTGAGGTTGCGGAACTCCGCATCAAGGAGCAGAGCCCGAGACTCACGGTTGTTTAGGAACTGCTGCTCGATCCCGAGCCAGGCAGCCCGAGCAGTGGTGCCGCCATGTTCGTGGACGATGTCCAGGAGGTCCGGAGAGATGCTGTTGAACAGCCATGAGAGGACCACATAATCCATGCGCGCCCAGGCCGAGTCATCGAGCGGAGGGTTGTCGCTAAGGACATGGTCCTTCAGGGCATACCGGCCAAGGGTGAGGAGGAGGTATTCGCGCCACTTGGAATAGTTGGAGGACTGGATGTCAAGGACGATGGGCACCAGGTTGCGGATGTTCTGCACTGCAGCAGCTTGGCGGTGCAGGTGGGCGACAGCTTCAGTTTTGGAGTAGACGGAGCGGTCGTCATCGTCCCGGAGAGCCTCGGCGCGAAGACGCTCGCGGAGGGCCGCTGCCTGCTGCTCCAGAGCGTCCGCCTGTGCACGCTCCGCAGCGAGGGCGGCAGCGGCGGTGCGAACGCGCTCCTGGGCAGCGGCAGCGGTCTTGAGGAGGTTAATTTCCTCCTGAAGTTGCTGGCGGCGCTCGACGTTATCGGTGTGGACGGAGGCGGCTTCTTCTTCCAGGATCTTGGCCGCGGCGAGGGCTTCATCGCGACGCTGAGCCGCAGAGGCAGCAGCATCTCCAGAGGAGGCGGGTGAGAGGGAAGAAGCCATGGAGGGCGGCGGAGCAGGGAGAAGGAGGCAGCGCGCGCGAGGGAGGCTGCGCGCGGCGATGAGTTTCGCGGCGCGCGAGGAGTCGGGCGCGTGAGGAGTCGGGCGCAGCCCGAGGAGGGGGCGCGGCACACGAAGGGAGCGGAAGCGCGTGAAGGGGTCGCACAGGACCCGATCAGGCGATTGATACCATGAAGGCCGAACTGGCCAACTGTATTAGATTAATTGAATTGATTACAGGGGGATACACACATATATATAGCAGAGTACATGGGCCTGAGGAGGCCAACAGCCAGCCCAATAGGGAAGGCGCAAGCTAATTCTAACACGAAGGTCGCGTCGAAGTCCGGCATCTGCAGTACAGGCCCGGTGGTCAAGGCGCGCTTCAGCGCCTCGAATGCCGTCGTCGCATCGTCATCCCATGCAAACGCGTCTCGCCGCAAGAGACGCGTGAGCGGGGCAGCGATGATGCCGAAGTCCCGGATGAACTTCCGGTAGTAACCCGCCAGACCCAGGAAGCCTCGGAGGGCCCGGGCGGAGCAGGGAAGTGGCCACGCAGCCACGGCGGCGACCTTGTCGGCGTCCATGGCGACACCGCCCTCGGCGATGACATGGCCCAGATAGGCCACCGACGGTGCACCAAACGAGCACTTGGAGCGTTTCAGATGAAGGTGATGGAAGCGCAAAGCGTTGAGGACGATGTTGACATGTTGCAAATGTTCCGCCCATGACGAGCTGTAAATAAGAATATCATCGAAAAACACTAAGACAAACCGCGGAGGACATCGTTCATCAACGCCTAGAAGGTGGCCGGAGCATTCGTGAGCCCAAACGACATGACCAAGAATTCAAAATGGCTTTGGTGAGTGCGGAACGCCGTCTTGGCGACGTCGTCGGGGTGCAGCGGCCTGATGGTACCCGGAACGGCCGGCAGTTCCGCCTGGGCAGCGGCCGCCGGGTCATCGTCGAGGTAGTCGTCGCACTCCAAGTAAAACAGGTGCTGACACACATGGCCGCGGACGTACGGCTAGTCACAGTTAAAACACAGCCCTTGCCGGCGTCGCTCTTGCTGCTCGGCCGGCGACAGACGCCGGAACTGGCGCACTGGCTGGGCCCCCTGGGCTGGGGGCTGATCCGTTGCTGCCTGCACGGGGCGCTGCTGCTGCTGCGGCGCCCATGGCGCCCGCTGTGGAGCCCGCGCACCCCGAGCTGGAGGGGGAACTGCCGGGACAGCATCCTCGAAGGCCCGCGCCAAATACATGGCGGACTGGAGATCCTGGGGCGCACGCATCTGCACATGCTTCCTGATGTGGTTTGGAAGGCCGCCCACGTACAACTCCGCTTTCTGTCGAGGGGAGAGGTCGCGGGTGTGGCAGAGAACGGCGTTGAAGCGCTCCGAGAAGTCCTGGACAGTCGTACCGAAGGGAAGGCGTGCGAGCTCAGCCAACCGAGTGCCCAGAACCGGAGGGCCGAAGCGAAGCGAACAGAGGGCCCGGAAGCGTTCCCAGGATGGCATCCCTTCATCCTGTTCCAGGGCATAGTACCATGTCTGGGCGGCGTCGCGTAGGTGATAGGACGCGAGCCAAGTCCGGGCCGAGACAGGAGTTTGCTGACCCCGAAAGAACTGCTCGCATTGGTTTAGCCAATTCAGAGGATCAACCGAGCCATCATACGTTGCAAACTCGAGCTTGTAGAATTTTGGCCCCCCTTGGGAGACCGTGGCGAGGAACGCCGCGAGGCCAGGGTCGACCGGGCCGGTCGCTGGAGTAGCCACGGGTAGGGGCGAGCCGGAGAACAACGGTCCGTCCACGCCCCCGTAGAGGACGTCGCTGGCGGAGGGTAGAACGGAGGCCGGTAGCGTTGCTGGCGGTGCGTGTGTAGATGGGAACGCTGTGGTGATCGTCGAGGATGACGGCTCTGAAGCCGCTATCTGGGCACGTAGCCACTCTGGCAGGGGCGACGACGACGGTGGCCACTGCAGGAGGTGGAGCGGGATCGGCCCGCTGTGCGGCATCCCGTAGGGGTAGGACGTCGCGGAAGCCGGCAGCGGAGGGTTTGGCGGTGGCGCGGGCGTCTGCAGCAGTCCAGCCCACGCCGACTGCATGGAAGCCACGGCGGTGGCGATCTGATCCACCTTGGCGCCGAGGGACTCTAGGGTTAGAGGAGTTGCCACGACCGACTTCCCATCGGAGAGATCAGGCGCGGAGGTCGACGACTGTTGGGTCGACGGGGGTGCCGGCGGCAGGGAGGTTGTCGGCAGCGGAGTCGTCATCGAACCTGAGTCTGCTGATACCAGGTTGATAGGATTACGGATCCTACCAGGGACACTGCGCAGGTTGTATGGGTGAGAGGGTGGTGGCGCTGGACGGAAAGCTCGGCGGTGGCGCTCCGCCGCCGTGGTCGAGGGAGAGAAAGAGAGCGGGGGCGCAGAGAGGCAATTAGGGCAGAGAACTCCCGGCTCCCTTCAGGAAGCCAGAAATAATAATATGTTTCTGCTTAATTATCTCATAGAGTCTTACAAATATATATATAGCCTTCTAATATTTTATAAATCACCCCCTAAATAATAATAATATTCCTAATAATAGATATAAAGATAACTGGGCTTGCAGCCCCCCTCCCAACGTCAGCCTAGCCCTGGGCAGATCTCCTATATGAGATGCCGGTCATAACACTGTCAGTTTTGAAATCTTTTGCTTCGATTAAGTCCTTTTTCCTTTTCCTGATTGCAGTGATTACCGAAGGATGGATAGCATGAACAGTATGAGTCAGTTAGTTTAGATGATTCACTTAAGATGAGAGGAATCTTGATGAAATCATGGCTGATCGAAGGGCCGCGGAAGCAGAGCTTGATGCAAGGGATGTGAGGTCTGGTACAGCAGCTGGCAGGAAATTGCCACAGATGCTTCACGATCAGGGTAATGGCTTCAAGACAAATTTTAGTTTCTGTAGGATATCAGAGCAAATTAAGTATTTACTGTATGTTTTTATTAATGTACGCTCTTGATTAAACTACCACATGAGTATTTGGTATAAGAATTTATGATGCATCTCTGGGCTCTGGTTTCAGTTGCTTCTGCCTCATTTGGTGATTTCAGTGTGGGTAACACTTTGTGTAAAAATCTCATATATTGCATATTATACTGAATATTGAATTGGACTATCTCCATTTATCCATCCATTTATCAACTGTTGGAACAGTAAAAATGTATTTATTTTTCTTCCACGTGTAAGAGAGCTGTGTGTCATTTATGTCTCAACTGCTAATGAATTTGTTGCTTAGGAAGTTATTAATGTTTGTTTGAGTTCATGTCCATATAGTAAGCATACAACAGATATTAGCTATCAATCTTCATTTAGCAGCAGTACTGATTACACGTAGATAGTTTTTTGAGAACTGATAGTTATAGATTCTTGTTAAAAAAGGGTAACATGAGGGCACTCACAATGCAGAAACTATGGTAGTTTCTATAGATATTAATTACACTGCCACGTAAGCAATTTGCTGATGTGGCAAGTGATTTAATGAAGAGAGAGAGGAAGAATCCAAGAAACCAGGTCTAACTAAGAAACTAGGTCATCACAGTTATCAATGGACAAGAAACTACTCGTATCTCATTGGGAGAGTGAATATGGTTTCTACCACTACTTATGTCGTGTACGGTAGAAAATCTTGCACTTGGAAGGATGGTTTCTTGGTACAATGTTCTATGCTATAGAAACTGCTAATAGTTTCATGCATTGGGAGTGCCCTGATTGCCTTAGGTGTAAACTTTTGTAACATATATTAGAAGTCCAACGTTTAGATGTCAGTTACTGTGTGAATTTAAAGCTCTTATCTTCCATGGTGCAGATACAGATGAGGATATGAATTCAGGCGTCCAAAAAGGCACAGGGCTAGTTTTAGGCCACCAAGTGGATGAAGAACACCAAGAAGTGATGATGATAGTGATGGTGCCACTCCTAGTTCACCTGGAAGATCTCAGCGTGGAATGTATTCTAGTGGTGATGTGCCTAGACTGATCAGGAGCCTCTGCTGTTGGTCTTACTGCTGTGGTTCACAAGGATCCAGTAACACGAGAATGGACAATTGAGGGAGGTGCACTAGTCCTTGCTGATCCCCATTTGCCTTATTGATGAATTTGACAAGATGAATGATCAAGATAGGTATGAGATAACCTTTGCATTTGGATGTCCTGTACTATTTATATTTCTGTATTGCTAAAATGTAAGTCTCTTCTGATTATTTCAGGGTAGTATTCATGAAGCTATGGAGCAACAGAGTATCAGTATGTCAAAAGCAGGAATTTGCAGTGTAATTACTGCAGCAAACCCAATAGGGGGAAGGTAACTTCAGGTATGTTTCATCAAAGACATTCACTTAGAATCTTGTACTGACGAATCCCATTATTTCACGTTTTGACGTCCACTGCATGGTTAAGGTTTGGAGCTGTTATTCATGTGTGATATGTTTTTTCCATGATCAGTTGTCAATCACTACTAATCTTTAATTTGTAAAGTGCAGGATATTGTTGATCCATTTACAGATGAAATGCTTGCAAGGTTTGTTGTGGATAGTCACACCAGATCTCGACCCAAGGGGGCTAACCTTGAAGACAGGATTCCAACAGATGTGGATGATGATCCACTGGCCTCTGTAAGAGAAGCTAATCCAGATGTCAACCGTACTCTGTCTACAATGTTGAGGGCTGTGCTGAAAAAGAATCTGAAAATGTGGGAAGAATGCCTTCCACATGTTGAATTTGCTTATAATAGGGCAGTACATTCAACAACAAATTTTTGCCCCTTTGAAATTGTTTATGGTTTTAAACCACATACACCCATGGATCTTTTGCCTTTACCATTGCAGGAACAAGTTAACATGGATGCTGCAAAGAGATCAGAATTTATTAAGAAGCTACATGCTGATACAAGAAGGAATATAGAGAAGAAATCTGCACAGTATGTAAAGCAAGCAAACAAGGGTAAGAAGAAAGTTACATTCTAGCCCGGTGACCTAGTGTGGTTGCACTTGCGCAAGGATCGATTTCCCCAACAACGCAAGAGTAAGTTATCTCCACGAGGTGATGGTCCATTCCAGGTCTCCAAAAGATAAATGATAATGCTTATAAAATTGAACTACCGCCTGAATATTCCAATGTGAGCCCACCATTCAATGTCAAAGATTTGCTTCCATTTGTTGGTGAGTCTAAGTCGAGGACGACTCCTTCCCAAGAGGGGAAAGCTAATGAGGACATCCCCTAGTATCCAGTCTTCTCCACATCCTAATGAAGATGCATCTGATATAGTGGGTCCAACTACAAGGAGCAGAGCCAAACAATTGGAGAAGGAAATGCATTCTCAGGTGAACGCTAACCTTATGTTAAATAATCATTTCAGTACTTGTTTTCATGTTCTTAGGAATGATGGAGGGCATGAACGCGCATGGGATGATGATGGATTCTGCCCGCCAAATATATGCAAGGAACCTGGACGTGCATCAGAAAGGAAATGCCATTCAGCTACAATGAGTACCAGCCGTTGAAGTGCAAGCAAATATTCAGAAGTTAGAAATGCATGCAACCAGCAACTGGGTTGCTGTCCACACACGCTGCAGCATTCATGCAGAGAATACCAACCAGCCATGCATCCTACTAGGCTTGGTTATTAATAAAAGTAGTGCTGCAACTTCCCACTACATGTTCTCAATTATTTTCCACCAAGCTGAAACTCCACTAGTGCTATATATATCCCTGTAATGAAGGACGTGAACAGTAACTCGTGATTGCAATTTCAGAAACACAAACTCTTTGAGTTCTTCTTTCCACGTGAGTCTTGAGAGGCTTGCAGACTTGTTCTTTCGATTCCTGAGGGAGTTGTAGAACGCCGAACTGCGGTTCACCCAGTTTGTGCCTTCATGTCTTTACGCGTGATTGCGTGGGCTGGCTTCATCGGTACGTGGAAGGGTGATTGTCTGGGTAGTTCGTCGCGTGTGCAGACTCGCGGTGCACTGCCTCTTCACCAGGTCACGCAGCGATAGTTATCAAGTCCGTAGATCCTTCGAGAAGATCGGGCCACTACTACTTGTCACACGTGATCCATAGACGTGTGCGCATCATCTGGCATCAGAGCCTCCGTTTACTCGGTAGGATCATTCTTATTTTTGGTAGGATAGTTTATTCATTTTCCTATAGTCCACAAACAGCCCACACCACCAGCAAAATTATATACTAATGATTTCAATTTTGCATCAGAATTTAGTTTGCAGCTTCGACTTTTGATCCATTGAGAATTATCTTGTTGCTGATTGCACTTGGTCTGAGTTCTCCTAATCTGAATTTCGTTTTTTTTCTTTTTCTCCTCTTTCTTCTGTTGTTTCTACCCCACCCATCCCACCCTTGATTGCTTCCAAATCAGCCTACCAATCGGCACCAATACTTTGTTTGTCATTCTGTGCTACCCTTATTGAAAGTTGTATATCGCTTGTTCGGAGGTTCTAAAAAAAAAGTCAAAAGAAAATAAAAAAAGAGTGTTTCAGTTCAAGAAAAAAATAGAGTTCAAAAGGTGCTTCGGCGGCGCACGGATCGGCGGGTGCTTCGTCTCCTGCCCGGGGCGGCCAGGTGGCCGCGGCTGCAGGGGCCAGGCCCGCTCCCAGGATCGTCCTCCGCCATCCGCAGCGTTCGGCCGCCCCGCCTTGTCGTTCTGATTCGGAGGGGTAGCAGAGGTTCGAGTCGCGCAGGGCTTGGTGCGCAGCCGGCGTGCGGCTCGAACTCCCCGGCGTCCAGTCCCCGTCGACCTGGTCGGCAAGTGTTTCAATTGCTTCTCCACCGCACATATCGCAGTCCAGTGCCGTCAAAGAACTCGGTGCTTCCGCTGCAAGTCTTTGAGGCACCGGTCCTCTGTGTGCCCTGGGTTGTCCCGTGCAGGCCCTCCGGCGAAGCGTGTTCCTGTTTGGCGGCGCGTTCGTGCAGTCAAGGAGCCGGCTGTCGCTACCCTCCCGCAACGGTCTCCTCCGGCGGGCTTGGCCGGTGGCGCGGCTGTCAGGTCTGCAGCGCCAAGGCGTGTGTCGGTGTGGCGGCGTATCTCTATCATCCCGGAGCCGGTTGACGCCGCCCTTTCGCAATGGTCCCTTCCGGCGGGGGTGACGCGTGTCATGGCTGCCGCAGCACAGCAAGGGAATTCTGCGATGATGGCGCTTGGCTCGGGTGATGGTTCGGACTCAAGGCCGGGAAGGCGCCGGCGTCGACGTTCGCGTTTCCGTCAGCGTGTAGGCCAAGTGATTTCTGACGCACCTCCGGAGGCCCGGCCTGTTGTTTCTTCAGAAGTTGTGCCAGTGTATCCCCCTGCTTTTGTGCAACCTCTCCCTTGCATCATCAACTGGACTGATCTCATTGCTCGGGCTGAGGAGGACCTTAAGCATGCGGTGATCGTGAATGTCAGTGGCGACGAGCCGTTGGCCGATGCGAGTGTGGTTGCTGCAGCCATCGCTGCGAGGATGGAAATCGAGCCGAACAGTTTGGTTCTTCGTCGTGCTTCTGCTTCAAGCTACCTGCTGGTTCTTCCTGACCTCGTCTCAGTGGATCATCTGGTTGGTCTCCAGCAGCCGCTCCGCAATGGCAATTTCAGCCTTTTGTGCAAAAAATGGAGTCGTCTGATGGGTGTAGCTGGGAAGGTTCTGCCTTGGCCGATCGATGTTGAGCTCCGCAACATTCCCTCCCATGTGTGGGAAACATCGACTGTGGAACATCTGCTAAGCCCGCATGCCTGGGTTCAGAACGTGCATCAGGACACTCTCAACTTGATAGATTTATCAGTCTTTCGTTGCTTAGCATGGTGCTCAGACCCTCATTTGATCCCTAGTTCCAGAAAGCTATGGGTTAGTGAGCCACCGGTCGCCGTCGAGGAGGATCCGCCGGTGAAGCGTGTGCTGGAGTATGATATTGACATCCGTTTCTCCATCCGGTTTCACCCTGATGGTTCTGCTGCAAACCCGCCTTCCCCGCCTGGGGATGACGACGACTCGGTTGATTCTCAGCGTCGGCGTCGTAGTCGCCGTCTGCGCTCTCCTTCGCCTCCACGCCCCCCAAGCCCGGTTGCTGATGGTGTGCCCGGTGTGTCTGGCGCTGGTGGGCCTGTCCAGACATGGGTGGCATCTGCTGAAGCATGTGTAGTCCCTTCATCGGCCTTGCCGGGGCTGGTCTCTGTTTCCCAGGTGGCCACTTCTGTCCCGCGTAGGCTCCCGGTCTTGGATTTTGGATATTTAGGGAGCTCGTACAGTTGGTGTGATTGTAGACTTCCTTCATCTTTGGGATCTTTTATTGGACTTTCAGCTACAGCCGGAAATTGAGGACAGACATATATGGATGTTCTCCTCTAATGGGCAGTATTCAGCTAAGTCGGCTTATGATGGTTTCTTTTTGGGTTCTACCGTCTTTGGACCATGGGAAAGGATCTGGAAATCTTGGGCACCACCTAAATGTCGCTTCTTCATGTGGCTGGTCGCACACAACAAATGTTGGACGGCTGATCGCTTGGCACGTCGTGGGCTGCCCCATCTGGATTATTGTCCTTTGTGTGACCAAGAAGAAGAGACTATTGAGCATCTTCTTGTCCATTGTGTTTTCGCAAGGGAACTATGGTTTAATCTCTTTAGACAAGTTGGTCTTCAGAACTTGTCCCCTCAGCCCACTGAGTTTTCCTTCCTTGATTGGTGGGAGAAGGCCAGCAGCAGCACCACTGTTGAGTTGACAAGGCAAGGAATTAATTCTCTCATTATTCTCGGAGCTTGGACTATTTGGAACCACCGCAATGGGTGTGTTTTCGTCAGAGTAGCTCCAAATTTGGTTCGTGCCTTGATGGCGGCTGGGGAGGAACGTCATTTGTGGTCCACGGCTGGGGCTCGAGGGCTTTCGTTTCTGTCTGCCCTCCTCCCTGGTAGCTAGCTAGATTGGCTTTGTTTGTGGTAGTGGTCGCCTTAAGTAGCTTTGTCGCGAGCGCTAATGTAACCCTAGAAATAGGTGGGGTGTGAGTGCGTGTGTGTGTGAGTTTGTGTGTGTGTGTTGTAGCGTTGTTCGGGCTCTTGCCCTTTACCCTCTTCTTAATATAATGAAGCGCAGCTCTCTTGCATTTTCGAGAAAAAAATGTACCAAACGGTGTCAGTTGTCAGTAAATGTCGTGAATCAGGCATTCCTTTCTAAGTCTTGTTTCAGATTAGGCTAATAGCATGAGTTGAATCTTGTTACCTTGTACTATTCAGCCTGGGTCTGGATAGTTTGGAACTACTGAATGCCTTGCAAACATCACAACATAAATTTCTGCTGTCCACAGAATTTCTGGAAATACATGACATTTAAGAAGGATTACATTGAGCTGCTTCTGCTCCTTCTGCGCGCACTGGTTAAGGGTGCACTGCACTTTGAAGAAATCATGTCAGGATCAACCTCGCGACTTCATGAGTGCTTCCACACAAAACCGAGCCAAGTGACCTCTTTGACATCTGGATCATGACTTGCTACACCTGTTGACCCAGGCCTAAGAGTATGAGATCTACGATGTGAAGCCTTTCTTCTCCCGCGCACACTTCAGGGATTATAGCTTCGTTCTGGATGAAGGGTGTGGGATCATCAGGCATCCACTTGCAGAATAACAACTGAGCTTCCTCCTATCAGGAACGGTCCTTTGTCGTTACGGCCCTGCGATGAAATGAACAGCCACAGAGGCCTTCTGAATGAAGAGGGAAGATCAGATCTGACCTCATTTCTTATAAGCATACTATTGGAATTTGGGGGAAGTTTTCTGGCTGGTTCACACCCAGACCAGAGTCTCTTTATTATTTTCTTCTCAATATTACATATAAGCCCTCTTACAAACTACTATTTACACCAACACTCCCCCTCAAGATGGGCTAAAGATATCTAATATGCCCATCTTGTTACAACTCAACTCATTCTCATTAGGTCCTAGACCTTTTGTGAAACAATCCGCTAATTGACTACGCGATTTTACATAACCCAGCTTTAGAATCCCACTATCCAGCTTCTCCTTAATGAAGAATCTATCAATCTCAACATGCTTAGTGCGATCAAACTAGACAGGATTATTTGCAATATTGATTGCAGCTACATTGTCACAGTGAAGTATCATCATCTCATTTCTCAACACCCGCAGCTCTTTCAACAAGCCTTTTAACCACAACATCTCACACAAACTCAATGCCATTGCTCTATATTCGGCCTCTGCTGTAGACCGAGCCACAACCGCTTGCTTCTTGCTACGCCATGAGACAAGATTGCCTCCCACAAACACACAATAACCAGAAGTAGACCTTCTATCATCCCTGCTACTTGCCCAATCTGCATCACAATATCCCTCCAAATCTAAGTGCATGTTCTTCTTGAACCATAACCCTCTTCCTGGTGTTCTTTTAAGTACCTCAATATTCTGTAGACTATTTCCATATGTCCTGTTCTTGGGTCATGCATATACCTGCTTACCACACTCACTGCATAAGAAATATCAGGTCTTGTGTGACACAAGTATATCAATCTCCCAACCAACCTTTGATATGTTTCTTTGTTGACAGAATCTCCAGCCTGGGCGCTAATTTGATGATTTTTATCAATGGGAGTACTGCACGGTCTACATCCAAGCATTCCAGTTTCTGCCAACAAATCAAGGACATATTTCCTTTGAGAGAGAACAATCCCTTTAGGTGACCTAGCGATCTCAATTCCGAGGAAATACCGAAGTGGTCCTAAATCCTTCACCTCAAAGGCCCTTCCAAGATTTTCTTTGAGACACTTAATCTCCTCTGCATCATCTCCAGTAATCACTATGTCATCCACATATACTGCCATAATTGTGATAAACACCCCTCTATGCTTATAGAAGACCGTATGGTCACCATTGCATTGAGTGTATCCCATACCACAAACTGCCCTTCTAAACCTGTCAAACCACGCCCGAGGTGACTGCTTTAATCCATACAATGACTTTCTAAGCCTGCACACCTTCCCTACAGTTTGACTATTTGCAAACCCCGGTGGGACTTCCATATAGACCTCCTCCTGTAGGTCACCATGAAGGAATGCATTCTTCACATCCATTTGATGAAGCGGCCAACCAAAGTTAACTGCGCAAGAGATCAGGGTCGTAACTGTACCCATCTTTGCCACAGGAGCAAAGGTCTCATCATAGTCAATGCCATAAGTTTGACTATATCTTTTTGCAACCAATCTTGCCTTGTACCTATCCACCTCTCCTTTTGGGTTTTGCTTCACAGTGAAGACCCACTTACAGCCCACAGCTCTCTTCCCCTTTGGGAGTGGGACCAGTTCCCATGTCTTGTTCTGTCGAAGAGCACTCATCTCTTCTTCCATTGCTGCCTTCCACTTAGGGTCTTGCTTTGCACACTTCTAGTCTCTTAGAATAGGCACTGTTTGTAATGATGCAACAAATGCTCTATATGAAGGTGAGAGACGGGAGTATGAGAGAAAATTAGCAATGTCATGATCTGTACTAGGATGCTCAAATCCATAGCGAATAGGAGTTTTTCCAAAATTAGATCTAGTATCTCTACGTTGTGCAAGAGGTAACTCTACATGCTCAGGAGTAGAAGAGGCATTACCACTTGGCCCATATTGGGTCGAGGAGCTCAATGGAGAGAGGTTCGAGGAGAGGTTTGGGACTGATGAAACAGGCTGTTGTGGCTATGATGTACCAACTTGCTCCCCCTGACTTCTAAACCGCCTCCTTCGGTACACTATTGGCTCTTTTGCAACTGTTTCCCTATTCTCTGCTAAACAAGGTGGGTTCGTCCCAACAATCACCTCTTCACTCCCTTTAACAATCATCTCTTCACTCTCATCACCACCAGTCATCTCTCCATTCTCAATCATCTCAGCACTCATCATATCCATAGCGTTATCCAGATCCACCTCCTCCTGAACTTCAGACACATCCATTGGACATGGGATAGCACCGACAATCACCTCCTCCTTTTGAGCAACATCTCCTTCATTCTCCCCCTCTCTACTGTCACCGTCAGTGACTGAAGAGAATTCTTCCAAGAATGGATCAAGATCCCATGGTTTTGTATAGTATGGTTCAAACTCACGGAATGTCACATCCATACTCACAAATAATTTCTTTCCAATAGGGTCCCAGCACTTGTAGCCTTTTGTGTGGAGGAATATCCAACGAAAACACACTTTACCGCTTGAGGATCTAACTTGCCAACTGAAGGTCTATGGTCCCTGACAAAGCAAACACAACCAAATACCTTAGGGGGTACCTTGAATTCCTGATGTCCCAACAAAAGTTCAGCTGGAGATTTCATTCCAAGGATCCTAGATGGCATACGATTAATTAAGTATGCTGCTATCAACACTGCCTCACTCCAGAGATACTTAGGCACATTCATTTGAAACATCAACGACCTTGTTACCTCCAACAAATGTCTATTCTTCCTTTCAGCCACGCCATTTTGTGATGGAGTGTTAGGACATGTGGTTTGATGAATGATGCCATGACTCGAAAGATATGCCCCAAAATCATTATTCATGTACTCCTTTCCATTATCTGTGCGGATAATTCTAATCTTAGCATTAAATTGATTGACAACCAGATTATGGAAGTCTTGAAAACATCGGAGGACTTCATGCTTACCCCTAAGCATGTAGATCCATGTCATACGAGTATGGCAGTCAATAAAAGTGACAAACCACTTAAACCCACTCAACGATGTAACTGAGCAGGGACCCCAAACATCAGAATGTATCATCATAAAAGGTTCACAACTACGAAGACCAATACTAGGATATGTTGTCCTTGTATGCTTCCCAAGTTCACATGCATCACACACAAGTTTGTTTCTATCCACACCCTTAAATGCAACAGGATATAATTTATTCAAACTTTCAAAAGGCACATGTCCTAACCGACAATGAAGCAAGTAGATCTCTCTCTCCTGTGCTCCAACAGCTGCTGCCAATGCGGACTCCTCTTGCTTGATTACCCACAACCCATTATGCCTGACTCCAGTCCCAATCACTCTCCCCGTCCTCTTCTCCTGAAAAATACAAAGGTTTTCATCAAATGTAACAATGCATTTGAATTGATCAACTAGTGAACTAACTGAGAGGAGGTTGACTAGGAAGGAAGGAACATGCAAGATAGATGATAAGTAAAGGGATGGGGTACACTCTACAGATCCTACACCATGAATGGGTTGAGATGTGCCATAAGTTGTTTGAATAGTTTCAGAGTATGAGTGTGGAGTGTAAGTTTTAAAGGAGCTAGATATGCCTGTGACATGCTTCGATGCTCCTGAATCAATAACCCATTCAATGTTATGCCTATATGTGGATGCAAGTGCCTGTGCCTGAATATCTTTGCCCAAATGGGCATAGTTGGCAAAGTTACCAAAAAGACTGGTGGTGGCAATCACAGGACCATCTAAAGTGGTATTGGAATTCTCTGATCCTTTCATCTTCTGCCATTGTTCCCACTGCTTGACTTGCTCCCCAGTCAATGTGACTGATGGAATATCCCCTATGGTAGCAGTAGTGACATGAGAACCACTCTCTGAGGTAGCAACATTGGCCTGAGGACCACCACGGCCTCTGCCACGTACTCCTGCACGTCCTCCACCATGACCACCACGACCTCCTTGATCACCACGAGCACCACCACGACCTCCACGAGTTCCACTTCTACCACCATAGCCTTTTGGAAGGGGACAATTATAACTCAAGTGTCCCTCCTCTCTACAATTGTAGCACTTTCTCTCTGCCACTGAGGTGTAGGCTGACTTTACAAGGTTATTACCACTCATCATGCGTAGTCTGCTCTCCTCAATAACCATGGCTGACACAGCTTCCTCTATAGTAGGAAGACTATCCTGGTGACAAAAGGCAGCCCTCCTGCTTTCAAACTCAGGATCCAAGTTTCTCAAGAAATGAGTCACCCTCCTGTCCTCTACCCACTTCTGGACATCCTGGGCATCCTGTGCATCCCTCATATGAAGTGGAGCATAGTGGTCCAGCTCTCCCCACAAGTACTGCAACTCACTAGCATATTGCTCCACTGACCGCCCCGCTTGTTTCACTGCATCAGCCTTGTTCTGAATCTCCATCATCACCATCACATTCCCTCGCCTGGAATACATGTTACTCAACGTTTTCCATATCTGTGTTGCAGTAGGCATAGCTTCCACCATTTTACTAACAAATGGTGACATAGATGCCAATAACCACGCCACTATGGTAGAGTTAGTCGTACGCCAAACTTTCCACTCGGGGCTAAGCTTGTTAGCCGGCTCAACACAATCCTCCGCCAGATAGTGCTCTACCCCTTTTCCTCCTAGAAGCACCTTTACCCTTCTAGCCCAACTCAAATAATTTTTACTTCCCTCCAGCTTCACATCATTTGGCATTAGTTCCAACTTCAGATCGTGTGGCTTGGAACCAATCATGCCCATCTCCAGGAGTTCCAAAATCATAGACCTCATCTCACTCTTCATCTCACTCTTGGTAATTAGTGGATCACCTCCACCACTACTACCGCTGTCTGATGCCCTATTCACTTCCCCTTCTGCTTTCTTCCTTGCCTCCCCTTTTGGATCCATTATCTGAACACGCAGTGACACCTTCTTCCTCACACAATAGTACAGACCAGCACCTCCTTCCTCTTCTCAGTTCTCCTGCAATCCCCTTCTCTCTCTATCTTGAGCAGCAGCCCACCAACACAGCAGCAGTTCTCTTGAGCAGCAGCACACCAACGCAGCAGCAGAGCAGCAGCACACCAACGCAGCAGCAGTTCTCCCGCAAGCCCAGCTCTCTCACAAGCTCCTTCCCCCTCTTCTTAAGCAGCAGCAGAGCAACGCCTTCTTCCTCTCTGGCAGCAGACACCAGGAGCCTGTTAGCTTCCTCCTTCTCTGCTCCTGACCACAGCCACGCATAGCCTGAGCACAAGCCTGCCGCCCACACCTGTACGAGCAGCCGAGCACAAGCCTCGCGCCACAGCCTGCACCCTCAGCTCGCGCCCGTACACACGCGTCGCCTGGTCCGCAGGCACATCCTCACGCCCGTGCGTCGCTCCTGTCCACGCCTGCACACACCGAGCCAGGCCCGCACGACTGCACCTCCACTTCGCCTGGCCGCGCAGCCCCTGCCAGCGCACCGTCACAGCAGCTCGTCCGCGCCGCCGCCGCCGCCTGAGGTAAACCTAACCCTAGCTCTGGATACCATATTAGAATTTGGGGGAAGTTTTCTGGCTGGTTCACACCCAGACCAGAGTCTCTTTATTTTTTTCTTCTCAATATTACATATAAGCCCTCTTACAAACTACTATTTACACCAACACATACAAAAGGCATTGAGTCGATTGCCTTCTCAGGATTTAGTATCTATTGTGTTATATTTAAGTGCTTCATATTTAAACATGCACTTTGCTGTCATTTAGGCGTAACTTTACGTTGTGTCAAATGATTTGTGTTAGATAAATGATGCCTGTGACTGCAGGCAATAGAAAACTAGGAAAAGAAACAAAAACAAATTAGAGCCAAATAACTATAAATATACCAACAGACATTTAATTTTTAGATTCTGTTAGCAGTTTCATATATTTTGATTTATATAAATGAGTTAACTTAGAATTTTAGAAATTAGACATGGTATTTATTATTTCCAAGAAAATAGATAACCTTCTTTACCCTGGCCCACATGCAGAAACGTTGCACGTTGAGAAGTATGGATGGGCATAATTAACCGAAAAACCGAACTGGAACTGAAAAAGGAAGTTGCTTATTGGTTCTAGATATCAATGAATCAGAATAACCGAAGAAATTTCAATTTCTGAAAACTGAATGTACCTTACTAACTTGCAGTTTGTAGAACTATGACCCACATACCTAGTTTAGATTCTCTGTTCAGTTGGCAAAAGTTGAGGACTACAATTTTAGACCATTTTTACTTCCTGCTCATGCTTGTCGGTGTCCATGCTTGCGGCTGGCCACTGACCTAGCTACGACCTCCACTAAAAAATTTGCATATCGTCGTAATTAGGCCAGTCTCAATGCATAGTTTTATGACATAGTTACTAAGACTATAAACTAGGTAACCGAGCCATAAGAGTTTCATAGGGATGAAACTCCTCTCTCATGTGATGAAACTCCTTCATTTAATGACCCTGACAAGTCAGCAATTATGCTTATGTGGCACCTTATTTAATGTGCATGACACTCTTATGAAACATGCATTTTGAGACTGGTCTTAAGAAGAAGAATTTAATAAGGTCAGTCTCAATGCATAATTTTATGACACAGTTACCAAGACTATAAACTAAGTAACCGAGCCATATGAGTTTTATGAGGATGAAACTCCTCTCTCAGAGCAGGTATAATAATGGACTTATAGCTAAGCTAATGCTGATGTGGAGGAGAGAAAAGATGAGAGAGATGATAGCTTGACTCTCATGTAAGCACCAAGCTGGGCACGGATGTATAGGTAATGGTGGACTCAAATAATAAGTGTTGTAAGAAGGAATAGGAAAGAGAATGTGTTTTAGAGACAAGTATGAGATAACTTACTGTATAACTTGGCTCTAATCATTTGGCTTATAGCCAAGCACTTGGCTCTATTATTGACCTTGCTGATGAAACTCTTTCATTTAATGACCTTGTTAAGTCAGCAATTTTACTTATATGGCACCCTATTTAATGTACATGACACTCTCATGAAACATGCATTGAGACTAGTCTAACTATACAAACGCTACATTTCTGCAACCTAAGGCTAAACTGTCCTAGCAATCAATTTCAAGCTTTGATATTACATTAAAGGTCTGAAACCGAGCTAAGAGCAGTGCTGCAACCTACAAAGTTGGGCGTCTCCGCCGCTACTGGCTACGCGATCCTACTCCGCTGTTTGAGACTATGAGTTTACTAGGTAGTGTGCCCGTGCGTTGCTACGGGATAAATAAACTCTTTTATTAAAGAAACAAAAGTCGCACCATAAGATAACAATATTATGAAATTAAATACCGACAAAGTGACATTTAATCCAAAAACCAAAGTTGATGAAATTAACATAGTCATGGAGAGCACAACGTCACAGGCTCACTAAGTATAGAACTTTCCGTACGTTGTAACAAGAACAAATAATACCATGAAATTTTTAATTTGGACATTTACACTGTTAGTAAAAAATAATTTTTGAATGTGATGAGACTACCATTCTACTCTTGCTGCAGTCTACTATCTTTTGTCAACACTTTGTCCACTGTTTCTTCAACATCAGCATTGCACAGGACACAAGAATATGAAGGCAGATACATATTCTTCCTATTAAGCATGTTTCTAGTGTTGAGCTGATCCAACACAAACAGCCAAAAAAAAGATTGTGTTTCCTCGGCACCCACTTTTCCATAACCATGAGAACTGCTGCACCTTGATGGACTGTCCCAATAAAGATTTGTATTTTGTTTACATGTGAAAGAAATTCCCCACATATAGCTCCATTGATCCATCTGCTGATCAGTCATTGACAAAGTTAAAAGCTTTTCCTCTAGAAGAATAAGCTGCTGGGGGTAATCATAGAGAGGGTCAGAAAAAAATCCTGCTCCACATTTCTCTATATAAAAGCAGACACAAAAATTATGGGGTCTCAAGCAAATGAGTATAATTGCATAAATTCAAGTTAAGCAAACCGAAATTCCACACGTCTTCCTTGGGCTCATATTATTCCTTCTCTAAGCTCATAAGCATGCTGCAGGAGGTAATTGCCTTATAGATGCATTAATAAATAATAACTCACCTTAACAGGTCAAGTTTCATTTATAGATATCAAATAGAGTTCTAGTATAGAAACATATTTAAATCTAAACAATAAAAAGACTAACTCTACACTGGAATTAGAACTATTACATGCATGATTAAAATGACATACATGTTAACCTCAATCAGTCGGAAGCTACTATCAGCTCCGGTAATGCATAACCTAAGTGGCTCATCCTTCCTTGTTTGGGTTGACAACCAATCAAGCTCCAAGACAAGGGTACCAGGAGATTGCGGTTGAAGAAGGGCATTTGCCAAGGGGTCTGGACTATCCTAAAACATAGTTCCTGAAGTCAGTACCATATGAGACAGTTGCATATTCCTGCTGAAACATAAAAGGACAGCAATATTGGAAACAAACAACAAATCATGCATGAATTACATTGAATAAGGATGTACAAAGAATGCAACCAAGCATCATCTGATAAAACAATATTAGGGCAGTCCTACACAATCTTTTTTTTTAATCAAATGACAAGTGGTTGCTATATATCAATATCGAAAATACATGCAACAGGGTGATCGATATAACATCATTTAGAAACAAACATTGAAATCCACTAACGCAAAACCATACTCCATGGGTATTATGTATGAGATCTAGAAGAACTGAAGATAATACTTACCAGGTCAAATATTGAAAATGTATTATCATAGAAAAGCACAGCGATGCGCCCTCTGCTTCGATCACCATGAACAACAGGAGAAAACTTTATCCTCCTGATGCCTTCCCTGTGAGTGCTAAAAGAAGAAGAAAGGCCTGTTGTAACATCCCACCATCTAATGTTGCCTGATCGATCCCCCATTACCTATAAGATAATAGCATCTCATCAGAGTTTCCCAAGATAACATGCCTTGCAGATAAAAAATATTGGAAATGGAAGTATGGACCTTATAAAAGAAACACAATGCTAGGCGATAAGCCATAGCAGTAACCAAACCATCTGAAGATGCAAATGATGATGAGGGCCACTTTGGCCTGCAAAACAGAAATGAAGGCCATGTGCATCACAATATGGTGATGATAATGTTTAACTTAAAATAAACTGCAGAATGCATAAAGCAGAAAGTCTAAATGCTTCATTTCTAGTCTTGCTACGTTAAATTTCACAGTTACACTCAGTCTCAAGTCCGAAATCATAAATTGTATATAATCATTAGCTTTTTAGTTACTGTCATTCCTCAAATGCCAAAGCTAATCATGTTCTCTTACGTCTCATTCTAAATGCGCCAAGCAAAGGCATCATTTGGGCAAGTACCAGCACATTGCACGATTTTATCACTTGTAAATTGTAATCAATGTACACACAAAAATCAAATGCCACGTTTCTGTTTCCTGCATTAAAAGTGGAAAAACAGAAAAGAAAAAAAGATCATTTTATGGTTGCCAATTTAACGGCTAGAGATAGCTGCAGGCATATCATTTTTTTTCCAAATACATAAGAGATGTGTACTGTTCTGAGCCTGGTAATACATACTATGTTTACTGTTCTGAGCCTGGTAATACATATCATATTTTTTGGTCTATCGAAAAGAGTGATGTACCAATGCTAATGCTCTAGTGGAACAAAGTTGATGACTATATAAATCAGATGGTGCATATCTAATGACACATGCTGGAGAAAATGGATGTTGTATGTCTTCTGATTTAAGTTGCATTTGATTCTACTTTAATTGCTGAAAGCTACAAGGTCAGAAACTGGAGTACCTAAAATCTCGTATTCGCTGCCCGTGCACTTCAAACACACCAAGAGCACCATTGACTAATGCAAAAGCAAAACTTTCACATGTTTCATCAGAGTTTTCTGCACCAGAAGCCTCTGCAGACACAAATAGATCATGTCATCTAACAGTATAGTCGGTGAATGTTTGGTCAAAAAGATCCTGATAAGAGCTGAAGAATTTATCTTTAATAATAAACTGATTAAGAAGGCAATCTATCCAGTCTATATAGTTGTGCTAGTGAATGAAAATTACACCTGCTGATTGCTCCTTGGATGTTGAAGACTGCTTAGATGATGCATTTTGACCTGGCCGAGGTGCAGCTGGCCGTCCACTCTAATACTGTAAAAGGAAGCGCCAAGGACCTAAGCTACAAGTGCAGAACAATCATGAATACCATACTTCTTTCGCCAAAGGAAAGAACTGATTTGAATGTATATAATATAAAACAACAAAAGGGAGGCCATTTTAAGAAGAGTAACTAATAACTGTAACTCCAGCCTTCTTTCTGGCAGACAGTAGCTGAACTTACATTTCGGACTAAACTAACTTTTGATTCCCATTATCATCTTGAAGAACAGTGTTTAGCACAAACCAATTGCTCATTGCAACAGTCAACTTGGTAACATAAGGCTTTGCTTTTTCTTAGAAGAACCAAGTTTAAAAAAATCATCTCAATTGTCAACAGTCATTTCTTTCCATAATTGCATAAATACAGCCATACAGGCAAAGGAAGTAGTACCATCATGGAGTTCTTTGTCATGGCCCACACTTCAACAGGAGCATCGCGAAACAGAATCAGAAGGTACCTGAGAAAGAATATTATGCTTGAGAAATCAGAAGAAACGTAGTACTGGTACATATGCATAGTTAAGAAAAATATAGCTGACCGTCCATAGGAAGAAGCCCTCAATGCTCTAATTGGTGCACGTTCAGGCTTTTGGAGCACACGGAATGAGCGATTTAGTCGCTCTCCTTCCCCATCGCCCTGGCAGTTCGAGGCGCTTCCCGGGATGGCGGCGCTGGTGGACTCGGACATCACCAGCTCGGTGTGCTTCATGACGGGGGTGACGAGCGGCGCGCTGTGCGTGGCGCTGGCGGGGTCGTGGGCGTTCGCGACGCACCGGCACTACACGGCCACCGTGTCGCTGCTGGCCTTCTACGTCGGGTACCTGATGACCCGCATCGGCATGGCGCTGCCGCAGGCGTGCGTCGGCTGCTACTACGTCTGCTACGCCGAGAACCCCACGTCGCGGCTCTTCGATGGCACCATACCCGACCGGCTGAACAAGATGCAGGAAGACCGCGACCCGCTCGTGCCCACGCCGCGGTTCCCGCACCAGCACGGCCCGGAGATCGGGACGCGCCGCGGCCGCCGCCGCCGCTGGCGCCCAGCCCCACGGCGCCCACGCGAAGACGAGTGAAGGGAAGGGGAGAAGGCGAGTGAAGGGAAGGGGACTCACCGGCGACGAGGGACGACGCCACCGACGACGAGGGACTTGCAGATCACGGAGGAAGGGGATCGGGGGGGCTGGCTCTGGTGCGCGAGGCGGTGATGCGGGGTGGGATCGGGGGCGCTGGTGCTCACGGTGGGAAAGGGGGAGGTGATTACGGAGGGGGTGGGGGGGTTTCTAAGTCAACCCCGCAGCGGACGCACGACGGGGCAGGCTGACGAAAACCAAAACCGCACCAAAGAAATGTCCCAGTTTTAGTCTTTTTAGTTGTAGGAGATGTATGTACAGATAGATTTCATGAACAAATACCTAGCAAAGTTCATTTCTTTTTATTATCCACACTCAGCATACTACATTATTTCACGACAAACTCAGCACCAACATATCTCTACAACTAAAAAGACCCGAAGGTCATCGTCTCCGGGCATAATCGCCCCCCCTCCTGCGGTTATTGCCCCGAAGCCCCTCGGTCGCCCCACTAATCGCCCCCCTCCAGTGATTAACCGCGCTACTAAATACCCCGCCCCTCTCCGATAAAAAAAGGAACCGCAGCCCTGCTCTGCTCGAGAACCCCTGCCCACACACGACGCCGCCATCCGCGCACGACGCCCAGCTCCGTAGCTCGTCTCACTCCAAGGAACCACGGCCCCTACGCCCTCGTCGTCGCCGGTGTTGGCTACTCCTCGCTTTGCCTCGGCGCGCGACATCTCTGCAGGCGGATCGTCGTCATTGCGCCGTCACCATCGTCGTCGCCCTTGCCGAGCCGGCTGCTCCTCGCCCTGCCTCGGCGCACGATGCGCAACATCTCCACGGCGGAGGTGGAGCGGCATCCCTGCGCCCACGCCCTCGCTGTCTATGTGGCCGTGACCTTGACGGGACGCGTCCAACTTCACCGCCTTCCTCCAAGCCTCACCGTCACGGAGTTGTTCGCAGTCGTCGAGTTCTTTGCCCACTGGTCAGCCCCTCGTCTCTGACTTGGTTGATTCGTTGTTTTTGGTTCTTTTGGTTCCCGCTGATTCGATGTGGCTGGCCTGGTTCCAAATTGAGGGTCGCGAAATTAGTGTTGTTGTGTGGTTTTGGAGTATGCTAGGATTGTTTCATTAGTGTAAGCTGAGGGTGGGATGGATGCACGATTCAATCCAATTAGTATCCTCCTGCCATGCTGGGCTGTAAACCTGAATAGCAGGTGTGTGGTTTGGCTGCATCATTTTAAAGTGAGTTTGTCACAACAATAGCAGTAGTAGACATCGGTCTCTGATTGATTTTTCCCTTTGATGCTTTCCTCAAGTTTTTCCTATAACTTAGTTGCCCGCTCTTTTCAGTAGGAAACGTTGTCGTAATTGCTAGGCCGCTTCCATTCATCTTCATAAACTTCATCCAATATCGGTACATATCGCTTTACAGCATAATAGCTCTCATCCTAAAAATGTTGCTCCTCCAAGATATGTTGCTTATTTTGCTCAATCTCTTTCTTTTGTTGGCAGAGAAGACCGAGATCTTCCTCCAGAAGCCGGACAACATTGGCTCTCTTATACTCCCAGTGCTTCATAAAGTATTGCATCTAAGAAATAGTTTTCTCAGAATTTGCCATTTCTATAAGCCATTGAAAATCCACATGAACCTACTTCCATCAAACTTCACATCATTGAAAGCATCCTGGTCCTTCCTAAAGTTTTCCATTCTGATCTGCCTCTGGTGTTTGTCTTAGGCCACATTGATTGAGTAACCTCATCCTCAGACAGCTAGGTAGTCGTCTCCCATCTTTCTCGATAATCAGCATGGTTTTCTGTTCATGTTGAAAGTTTACTCACATATGAGTAGACTGTTGAACCCAACAGATGATGTTGCTGACTATAGCTGATAACATTAATACATGACTAAAAATTCTATGCTCCTTGTTCTCTAAGAATGGTATAACTGGTAGCATAATAGTTCCACTGAATAATCAATGAGAGAGCGAGAGCCAGAAGCTGCTCCTTATCTGCGTATACATCCCAACTGCTCCTTATCTGCGTATACATCCCTTGCAGCTCAGTGCCAAATTAAACAAAAGGATGGTATCCTCATGGATGAGTCAAATAAAAGGATATATACATGATAATAGATAAAGAGATTGAGAAACTTTCCAATGCAAATCAAATGATTACAGGAACTGAAAGGCTGCCTGTGGAGCAGACTATGACTAATAGAAAGTTAGAAAGCATCAAACGAACACATATATATGGAGCGTCTCAACTGAAAGGCTGGCCGTTGCTCAAGAAAACACTACCAAGCCATAAAGATGGAACCTTCCATTTCCTCGAGGCATTCTGGAGATCATATTTGGATCAAGAGGAGAATCAGTAAAAAAAAGTGCACAACCAAATCTAAGATTCTGGGGTGCTCCAGCTGTGGACAAAATCAAACGCGACTGAATAACCAAACAAAACTGAATGAGGAGTTACTAAGAAAGAGATGCAAACTTGAGAAAACTAACTTAACCAACTGAACTGAACCCTCCAAAAGATCACACCTGAGTCGTTACGGATCAACTACGCGGCGATATACAACCCATAAAGTCAAACACTTGCATCACCGAAGAAGGGTACAAGCTTAATGGAAACAAAAAAAAAGCAACGGGACGCATAACTGCAAAGCATACGTCGGAGACCTAATCCCAGTAGGATCCCTGCTCTGCTGCGCTAGGTGTGCTACCCATATGAATTTCAGGTAAGATAGCAACTCACAAAGAAATAAGAGATAAGTAGTTATGACTTGTTGACAAGTTATTGATTGGATGTACAAATTATATATAATTGAAACCTGATGATTATAAATATGTTTTTTCATGTTGTTAGTATTTAGCTTTTTACGTATTAAAAAAATTGTTACTGAACGAGCAAGTGACCTTGGCTGCCGTCAAAAGGAAATAGTCTACGCTAAAAAATAGTGATCTATTTGAGAAATTTGATATTGATTATGACATATTATCTCACGAAAATATTTTGATTCCCGTAGCAACGCACGGGCACTTAACTAGTTAGTACTCCAAGACAGGAAAACCTAGGAGCAGCATCAGTTTATGGATCGATCGATCAGATCCTGCTGAATAGATTAGCCATGGAGATGAGCGCGTTGGCAGACAGCGCAAGAAACCCAAGGAATGAAGACCACACCGCGACGTTGATCTTGCTGTCGAACTGGTCCTCCCCGTGTGTCAACGCCCACAGACGGTTGCGAGACGCGGCTGCCGACGAAGCCGATATGAGCAGATACCCCAATACCTGCAGGGGAAACTAATTCGGTAACCTCGATCCGGTCGTCTGTGCTCACACCGGCATATAGATGTATCTGAAAGCTAGCTAGAATGCATGTGCCTGCCTGATCGAGGAAGAGGCTGCAGCTGTAGCCTGAGGTGCTCCGCGGCATAGATGCCGGCAAAACTAGACGGAGGATTTCAGCAAATGCTTGCGCGATCGAATAGAAGCAGACGAACGCATTCACTAAGACGCAAGGTAATTCAATCTTTTTCTTGAACCATTATAGTTTCAAACAAGTTTTGAATAGAATCCAAGAAAATATTGAATTATCTTGATGGTTTGTAATAACACTCAAGAAAAATATAAAATTACCTTGGTGGTTGAAACTATAACGTTCAAGAAAATATGGAATTAACTTAATGGTTTTAGTTAGCACTCAAAAAATATGTATTTCTTGGAGGTTTTCTATGTCTTCCAAAGTTATTCCTTGAGATTTAATTTCATCTCTTATGGAAATTGTTGGTCAATCAAGGATATTTTATTTTTGAGTACTAATATTTTTAGTAATAACAATGTTTGCAATTAATAAAGGGATTGAAACTATGAGGATGGTACGTAGTAGCTTCTCGACATAGCGTGCCAGACCCAATTAGCAGAGGCCCACTAAAACCTATCTTGGGCACTATACTTGGGCAAGCAGCCCGAGCCCGTGAGCACGGCCCAAAGCCCGTCAATTTGGCCCGGCCCGGCCCGAAGGTCATTGGGCCCGGGCTGGCACGTCACGAGGGTGCAGGCCGTGCTTGGGCCGCACTTCAGGCTCGCAGGCCGGCCCGGCCCGCCAAATAACAGTATTGCACAAAACAACTCATTTTGATATCTAAATCTATTCTCTACATATGTCATCTGTATTTGAATGTGTTATTTATACTGATGAAGTGATGAACTGATGAATGTGTTTAAAATTTGCATTTAAATCTATGTTTATTGATATGTTATCTCTTCAACGGGCTATGGGCTGGCCCGGTCCTCCATTTTTGCCGTGCCTGACGGGCCAGCCCGGTACGCAAAAAGGCCCACGGGCCCGTGCCTAGGCCGGAGGTCAGGCCAGCAGGCCGGTAAGGCACGGCGTGCCCCCTCGGCCCGTTACGCAACGTGCCGGCCCGTTGCCCAGGTATATTGGGCACCTTCATTTCTCATATTCGAAATCTAGTTCTAGTCCTCAACTACCATCCCTTCACATGAAACTGCACATCGCACCTTACTCCCACACGTCCGCTTGACGGTAGATAAGTATTAATTTTATATCAACAAAAAAATGGAATAAGGGCATGAAATAATCACCAACAATAGAATAGGGTTTGACAGATTTCCATATGTTTTGGTGAATGTCTATTTCTACAGAAGGTTATCAGAAATTGACCCTTGGAGGCCCACATGTCATGATTACATAGAGAGAAATGAGATATCTACGCCACGTATACAAAAGAAGGACCTAGAAGAGTAGGGAATCCACCAGAACAAAGCAGAACACAAGCGGAGTCCGGGGGAGGGCGCCCAGAGGGGGCTGCCGCCCTAGCCTCTCCTCCAATCACGAGCAACCTCGTGGATCGAGGCTTTACCGCCTTTGAGGAGCAAGGATCATCGTCCATTAAGTCGGTTTGATTCAAGGGTCACGGTTCATCCCATCAACCTATATAAAGAGGGGTAGATCCTAGGGTTAGAGGCATTGATTCGAAGAGATAATCATTCTCATTCAGAGGATTCATTCTCTACCTTCTTCTCTCTAGAGCTCCAAGTTTAGAAGCATAGCTACATAGAATAGATCTAGTTGGAGGCAAGCATCGCTTGGTTTCCAGATCTGTCGCAGAGATACTCGGTAATTCTTGTAATCTTTCTCCTACTTTATTCTAGTTCATCATTATATATATATTATTTCATCATATTATGAATATGACTTTGCTCTATTCTATTATATTGGATATGACTTTGCTCTATTTGTTTATATTCTTAATTATATTATTCTTAGTCTATTATGATTATATGCTTGGCATAGTTGGTTTAGATTTATATTCAAGTATATGTTCGTATAGCGCTCACTCTTTGATATCACGGGTGGGTGGTCGACATTATGTAGGCGTGGTCTATATTGTGTTTGCCTGTGTTTGCATGCTATATTCTGGGTCATGTGGTAGATCTGCGGGGGTGATATACCCGTTGAGTCCTCTGTAGTCCACCCTCCGAATGTAGTTTCCGTAGACACTAATTACGAGGAGATGATTGCTCTGTTCCTGATTTTCCTCAGTAATGTCCATATGTGTAGATATAATCTGCTCTTGCTATGATTGCCAAGTATAATTGCAGTAATCATAATATGCTAGACTATATAGTTGGAATAACATAGGAAATATCTTAGTAGATCATTCTAATTCATGCAAGTGCTATAGACTGGAGTACTCTAGAGATACATTCATCATTCTATGTTTGATTACTATTCATTATATATATATATGTATGTATATATATCTTGATTATGTGGCTTACCCCTGCATTAAGTTAGATAGATAAGATATGGTTGCCCTCATGAGATTACATGCAAGTGATATCTATTCCCTTGGCTATCCTTCCCGTGGGTAAAATTATAAATACAATACCTAGAATTTTCCTGGGTGAAATGCTACAATGGTACACATCTGTGCGCTTGCGGATACCTAATTCTATATTCATCATTCTAAGAGAGCATTCCATATTTACTACCACCAGTGTATTTCTTGGGGTCATACTGGGGATGACAATCTAGCCACTGAGGATAGGGTCTTTACTCTACTCTTAGTGACACTAAGAAATGCCAACAAGCATTTCTAGCGCCGTTGCCGGGGAAGGTTATGGTTATTCAAAAGGAATTAGAGACATCACTTACAAACCACTCTCATACGAGGCACCATTATTATCTCTAACTTATGCAGGCTCACCCTTGTCTTTTGTCTATTTATGTATCTTATGCAGGGTGATGTATGAAAAGATCTGATCTTCCAGATAATTTCACTGACAATCCAGAAGCAATACTCAAGAGAAATAGAGCTAAGTTGAAGAAAGTACACTCATCACTGTCATTGTCATCATCATCTTCATCTGAGCTTGAAGTTTCAATTGATTCAGAAGATCATTCAAGAGTTATTCAAAGTTTGACACCAGAGTTTGAAGCGATGGCTGAAAGATCACTTCGCGAGTTCTCTACTCCCACCACTAACAACATTCGCACTGGACCTATTGTCAATGTTGGTGATCAACCATTTGAGCTCAAGCCAGCGCTGATCAACATGGTGTAAGCTAGCTAGTTTTATGGAAAGACGCATGAAGATGCGAGTGCTCATCTTTAGAACTTTCTGGAGATATGTAGCACTTTCACTATGAAAGGAGTTACAAGAGACGCCATACTACTTTGTCTCTTCCCATTCTCACTCTTGGGAAGGGCGAAGCAGTGGTTCTATGCTAACAAGGACAAGAACACTACATGGCGATCTATTCCACCAACTTCCTGGCTAAGTTCTTCTCCGTGGGAAAGACGAATGCTCTACGAGGGAAAATTTCAAGTTTTCAGCAACATAATGATGAGACAGTCCCAAAGGCATGGGAGCACTTTCAAGATTACATCATATAATGTCCTCATCATGGAATGGAGAATTGGCTACTCATGCAAACATTCTATTATGGGCTCTCCAACAGCACCCGTGAGACCATGAGACCATGGATGTCGCTGCTGGAGGAGCATTCTTATCATTGACTCTTGCTCAAGCCACCGCTCTTGTGGAAAATATGGCCTCCAATCAAGGTTGGAGTGAAGAACGTACGCAGAGCCGCAAGAGAGGTGGAGGTATGCACCAGAGCAAGGAAGTAGATATGCTGAGCGCCAAGATGGACTTGCTGATGAATAGGCTCGATGATAGAGCCAGTGAGAAGAACGAGGTCATGCACGTCAATAACTCTCGTATGACTCGTGAAGAATGTGGAGACATTGGGCATTCAGGCAACCACTGCCCAACACTCTAGGAGGATGTGAGCTACCTCAACAACAACTACTACAATCATCCTCAACAAAATCAAGGCTGGAATCAACAGAGGCCTAACTACTCAACCAACTACTCCTCAGGTAACTACCAAGGTAACAACTTTATCAATAATTTCAATCAACCACCTTTGAGAGAGTTAGTTGTGAATCAAGGAAAACTCATGGATAATCTGTCTAAGAAAATTGCATCCAATGATAAAACTTTAGAAACCATAAATGCTAGGATGGATAACTTTGCAACAACAATTAAGAATTAACATAGCTTTAATAAAATATTTGAATCTCAAATATGTCAATTAATAACTGTTGTTCCTGCCGCTAACCAAGGAAACATTCCGAGGCAACTGGAAGAATTAGAATATGCAAATCTTGTCGATATATACAATGTAGGGAAGTATTTCAGTGCTGTATCAACTGAAGGCTGGAAAGATGAGTCCTTGCACGAGAAGAAAGGTGATCTAGGAAGGCTGGTCATCCCCATCAACATTGGAGGCAACCACTTCCCAGAAGTCCTTTGTGACTTTGGTGCAAGCGTTAACATCATGCCTAAGGTACTATACGAGAAAATTCATGGAGATCCATTGTTGTATACAACCATGTGCTTGCAGATGGAAGACCAAACGTTGTGCTACCCAAAAGGAATCCTTGAAGATGTCTGCGTCCGAGTTGGCCAATCATATGTCCCTACAGACTTCGTAGTAATAGAGACAGGAGGTGACGAGAGAGCACCCATCATCCTGGGGCGCCCATTCTTATGCACCGCTAAGGCCATCATCTACGCTGACAATGCAAAGATCAGCTTCAACATCAAGGGGAGAAAGGAGACATTCACCTTCCGAAAGTGTACACTCAAAGATCCTACACATCCCCACTCGCCGTACAATCAAGAGAACTATGATAGAGCTGAGATAAAGAAGAAGAATCAAAGGAACAGGAACCGACAACCAAAGGTTGAGTCATTGAGGATGGTCATAGCCGTTGACAAAGACCATGACCATCTTCTCGCATCTCCCCACTTGATCAAAAGAGAAGACCCTGGTGTGCCAACCATTGAATGCACCATAAATAGATGCTCCTTCCAGAGGCAGTTTGTGACACTAGAGCTGAAGTCAACATCATGGCTAAGGTAACCTATGAATTTCTATATGGAAAGATGTCATTGTATTCTACATTTGTGCAACTGCAGATGGTGGACCAGACCTACCGATTCCTGGAAGGTATTGCCAAGGACGTACCAGTACAAATCGATGACCACTTCATCCCTACCGACTTCCTAGTCTTGGACATGGGAGAAGAAGATCATGATCCACTAATCATCCTTGGAAGACCGTTCCTCAACACTACTCGATCAATCATCTACATCGGGACCAGAGAAGTCCACTTCCAATTCCCATCAGAGAAGGTACACTGATATTTTACTAACTATGAAGTGAGTGAAGAACCCTAGAAAGACAGGTCAAGAAGGAGGCGCCGTTCTCAACGCCAAAAGAAACAAATCCTAAAGGACAGATGGGCTGACTATGAAGGTGAGGTGACAAGACATGAATAACTATTCCTAGAGAAGGACACCATAGAAGAAGTGAATGAAGACATCATTAAAGACGTAGCTCCCTCATTGAAGTCCACCTTGCCAACCAATAAGGTATGGGTTCAAAAAGGTGTAATTACTTCTGACTCACCAACACAAGAAGAAGAGCAATTGGAGTAACCGGAGAAGCCATCCGGAGTGACCGAAGAAAACTAATCTAAAGGAGATATCCTGTTCGGTGGACTCAAAACACCAAACCCTTGCTAAAAGGTACATTTGGTAGTTATCCATGTTTCCCCTTTTCAATGCTGCATTAGTTTCCCTTAGAAGCATATTTAATTTTCACATAATCATCATCACTTAGTTCAACATCTTTTGCATTAGAAAAAAAATATATTACCATGTATGGTTTTCCAAAAATAATAATGTGTGTTAAGCCCCATGTGAATATCCTTGTGGCAATCCATAAAGATTACTCACTGTGGTGGCACAAAAATAAAAAAATAAATAGTCTAGTTGCATTTTCCCTTTTTCATCATAAATTTGAAAGTCCATAAAAATATAAAACACTTAAAATACCAAAAAGAAAAGATCCTGGACAGTACATGCTCAATCAAATGTGAAGTTCTAGACACTCAAGGCTTAGAGGTTTATCACTAACACTTAATCAAGTTCCATGAGCTTTGTTGTCTATTCGAGCTCCATAGAATTTGAAGGATCGGGAAGATCGATGACCAAAGAAGGTATCTTCACTGCCAGTCCGCTACACTAAGAGACCACGTCAACATCTAGCTTGGGGGGGCATACCCCCACGTATCTACCTAAGTACTTCTACGACCTTTTTGAATTTGAATTTGAAGTTGCTTTGCCTAGATTATGAAAACAGATAAAAAGATGAATAAACATTTAAAAACCAAATAAATATTTCCTTACATATTTTTCTGTGTGATTTTAGAATTGTTAATAAATAAATAAAAAGGAGAAGATACAAGGATTAATTTTGCTTATACCAAACCAAAGTTTATCTCGCATGGAAATGATGAATAGTTGCTCTGCCACACTTTTTGAGTACCTAGATTTTAAACTCAAACAGTCCCAAGTTTTAGACACAACTGTTTTGATTAAGAATTTACTCTGAGCCTAAAACTTGTGGGTTGCAATGCTTGAGCTTAAGTCTAGGTAGTTGACTGATATGATATGGAAAGGTTTTGAGCTGCTATTAATCATGTTCCTAGAGATGCTAGAGTTGTGGAGAGTTTATCTTTTGAAAAATATAAAAATGTTGCATGATGAGTTCCTATATGATGAGAGCTAGAATTCCTACCACAGCCAGATATACATGCCTTGTAGATTAGGAAAAACATTTCACTGTTATTTACTGCTTATGAGCATGGAGTTTAGTCGAGCTTTGTTGACCCTTAGGAACTAGTCATGCTTTTAGAATCAAGATCACGTACACTCCTCCCACATATGCTGCTTCTACACTGAAAGTACGCATCCACCTTTATGCCATTTAGATCCACACAAAATTGTTCTACTCCTACCCTGGGAGTGAACTTCAAAAAATATCCCACTTATTTATCAGTTGCCATTTAATAAAGCTCCATTGTTTCTTGTTGCTACCTACCATTTCATTATCCATAAAAGAGATTTGGGAGCTCTGAAAAATAAAAAATAAAAAGAGAGAAAAAAAGAGAGAGAAAAATAGAGCATCCCAAACTCTCCTAAAAAGTTCCAATAAAGGTAGGTGCGTTTTCAAGGAGCAAAGGTAGAATTAGGATTCCACCATCACCATACACCCAAACCACATCCATTTGCCATCCATTACATTACACTCCACTACATTCCACACACATGCACATCTTGATTTGATTGTATGACATGATTCTTTGGATCCATTGTTTGACTTTACAATATATGTTTATAAGCATGTATGAGCTGTTTCCCCACCTATGAGCTCAAAAGCCACTTAGTTGTAGGGTGAGAGAGAGCATCTGATTATGCCTATACCAAAAATACCACATACTTTGAGAGAAGAGAGAAGGCAGACATCATGAGTGCCTTGGAGAGGATCCACAAATACCACATATGAAAGACTTGAGAGGGTCATACATGTTGATATTTGGGAACGCAATAAGGAATTGATCCGCAAGCGCACGGATATCGGTGAGCACTTCACCCGAGAGGTTATCCAGAGTATCGTATTTATTTTTTTACCACTAGGAGAAAGAGTGCATCTGACTAACCTAGTCTATTACTACTAACCCTTTAGGCAACAAAGAATGTTTCTCGATGTGAGTGATAAATAGAGAAGACTACAACCGTAATCTCTTTCTAACCTTGGTAAGGATGATCTACTGTTCTATTGGGGAGGCTAACGGAATCTAGACACCATAGAGGACGTTGAACCCGCACCTATAAACCCTATCCTTTGTGCTAACGAGATATGGTCTGCAAAGGTAACTCAGAAATGTCACGTTCCTCGCTACTACCACGGTCCAGCTAGTCAGGGAATATCTATGAGTATCCTAGCCCAAACACCACGTCTACGCTAGAGATGATTACTCTAAACTCTACACGAAGAGATTAAAGTAAACTCATAAACCAAAAGAACAATAAAACAAGAACTTACTAGAATTTAGAAGTCGAAATACTGAAGAATCCTACAGCAAGCTTCGGGTTAGGAGAACTTGATCCCGCAGGTACAAACTCGGAGTAGACACCGACAGGCCGGGCTTCCTCCGATCTACACCTCCACTCTATCTCTCTCAATCTAGTAGAAACTAGAAGATCTATTTCTACTCACATTGGTTGCTAAGCCTAAAAAGAAATTTTATTTAGAGGAGAGGTATTCCTTCGAGGGCTCCTCTCAACTCTATGATGAACTTGTCTCCTCCAGGGGCCAGGGGGTCTGGTTTTATAGTCCCCTCAAGTGAACGTGAGCCGTTGGATCAAACCGACATTGATTGGACGGTTATCCTTGATCCTTTCGGTCGGTGGAGATTAGTCCCGCAAGAGAGTCCTGATCCAACTCCAGGAGGGGGCGGGCGCCCAGGACAACTGGGCGGGCGCCCAGTAACTGGCCCCGTTCGGCCTCCGCTTCCTTCCTGTGGCTTCTGGAGTCTTCTAGATGGTAGAAAATTGCGCGGTGCGTTGATATCTCTATGTAATCCTGACATGTGAGCCTTTCTTCCTTATTTCCTGATAACCCCCTGTAGGAATAGATAAACAACAAAACTCGTGAAATTCTGTTAGATCAAACCCTAATTCTAGGTGTTGGTTGCATATTGGTCCTTTCTCTTGTTTGTTTGATAATTAAAATTGATACTTAAGAACCATCAACAAATACCCCCATACTTAGGCTTATACTCGTCCTCGAGAAAAGGATGGTTAAGAACAATATCTGGGGTAAAACATTTTAAAATATTCTTTTCATACTTGTAGGGTATAAAAATCCACTGTGTACTATAGTCAGGGAAGTATATGGTTAAGAGTAGAGATCCTTTCTTCCTTTCAATCCTGTCACTTGGTGTTTTTGTATATTTTTGAAAAGAAAGTTAGCTTACCTTTTATCCTCATAGGTTCTCTCAGGTCACTCATTATCTTTTATATATCTTACTGAGGCTGTTTTAATTTGCAAAATTCTCAAGCATACTTACTTTGCATTTATTGCCTGATCAAAACGGGATCCGAGGAGGGGAATGTCATACTCTTAGATCAAAGACTTTGGAAATTAAAAACTTGTCAACTCTTGCTGGCATATTGCTTATTAGAGGGACCATGGGCTATCATTTTCTTCTTTTTCTTCTTTTTTTTAAGTGGATACCGTGGTACCCCTAATTCTACTGCCGGACACTTGTCCATTTTTTCTGCGAGGTTATCGAGCACTTGCTCCTTTTTATTTCCTCGAAATATCTTTATTTTTGCATAGCCCATGCCTCTAATGCAATAATACTTCGGAAGAGTGAATCTTTCTGAATAATGTCTTGATCTTAGGAGCATGATAAATCTCTCAACAAGGGTCTAACTCATTTTGAACAAACTCAATACAGAGCAGATAGCTTTCATAATCATAATTAATATTTTCAATTTTATTAGGCATATAAAACACTGAGGATGGTAGCTAGAATTTTGAATAAATTCTCCAAGCAACAATGATATCAAGAATAAGAGACTCATACTCTACCATCTCACATTCCTCAATGACTTAAGTAACACAGGGTTTTAAAATGATTTTCAATAATTGCAAGTTTCAGGAAATATCACAGAGTGAGATTAATCATGATTAGAATTTATTAAGCTTGTTAATTTATCATGTCGGAAACAATATTCTGCATAATCCAAGATATGTGTATGTGTAAAGTAAAGTGTGCAGAGTGTGTACCTGACTCGTGGAGTGGTGTAGTCGAAGTGTGTTTGGCATGTTGAGGGATCTCCCCCATACTTGTTTTCTGCTTTCTTGCACAAAAATAAAGTGGAGACACACAAGACATAATAATAATACTCTTTATTAATCTTGAGGCATTTATTACAAATGACTATTAGCAAACTGATGATAATAGTAGCAAACTGACAATAATAGTAAACCTAAACCGAATTTAAAGATAGATAACTAAGATGCATTGCCTCAAGGTCTAATCTAGATAACTTAGCGGCACTCTAATTCCTTGATCTTCTTATTGGCACTAGCAAAGTCATGCCTAAGGCCTAATATAACAGTGTTGTGGTTAGAGAGCTGCCTAGTGAGGGAATTAACTGAGGACTGGAGGTCTATGATAACTCTGTCTAGCCTGCGAATGTCCTCATCAATATCTACTATAGTCTTGCGACGCTTGGGAGGTGTCTCAAAAGCATTGAGAGCATGCTTCGGAGCTGCCTTTGGAGGGATGAAACGGACTTTGGCTGCTCTAATCCCTTCAAAGTAAGGTCTCTCCTCCTTCGTAGTGTAGCGTATGCTGCTGATCTCGCCGCTTCGGTTGGTCTTGACTCCAACGACCCTCTCATTGGGTCTAGGTGGAAGGATCCTCGTGCCGGTTGGCACCTTGATGGTGGTCTTCGTCTTGGATGATGATCCCTTGAGGAGTAGGGGTTGTGGCGGTGCGGTGAGAACTGGTTGAGCATGATAGGATTGGGCGGAGCTGCATTGGCGTAATGGCATGGCTTCTAGCTGTCGCTCTGTGTTGGCCGGGACGAGAGCACGGGCGTCGGGGTCTTCCTCAGGCTTCATGTTGAGGTTGAAGGGGACGACTTCCCAATCATCGTGGAACTTCTCAGCCATTGGAGTAGCAAGGGACTAATTAAGATCTAATTGAAGAAGAAGAGAAGGCTTGGTGGATTGGTGTTTCAAAACTGATGTCAGGGGTCTATTTATATAGGGGTCAAAAAGTGCCTCTAGGGGTTGTTCTGGTTGCTCCTGTCGATGTGCGTGAGAAACTTTTCATCTGAGGGATTATTTGGATTACCATAAGTGTATTTTCCATAACAGAGAAAATCGGGACCGAGGGGGAACAGGGGCTGGGCGCCCGCCCACTTGATCAGGGCTCCCGCCCTCTCTCTGTCTCATCTGTGGGCCCGCTTCCTCGAGCGTGTTTCTAGATGCAGACTTAATTAGGAAAATATATATATGACCCAAAAACGTCAGACTAAAAAGGTCGGGCTCTAATTCTCCATGGGAAGGTAAAAATGGACTACGTCTATTTCTTCTAATTCTTTATTGGGTTCTAAAAATAATTTAAGACGTTGACCATTTACCTTGAATAACGTACCTTCGTCATTTTGAAGTGTGATAGCTCTGTGGGATGATGAATTGATTACCTTGAATGGTCCTTCCCATTTGCTCCAGAGTTTTCCATGCCCGAAAAGCTTCACCCTGGAATTAAAAAGTAATACCTTATCTCCGGGTGTGAAGTCCTTCTTGATCCTCTTGTCATGCTACCTTTTGACTCTTTCTTTGTAGATCTTCGAATTGTGATATGCTTTCTCTCGCCATTCTTCTAATTCTGATAGTTGCATTCTTCTATGATCTCCAGTGACATCTAGGTCCATATTCCATCTCCTTATAGCACAGTGTGCTTTGAATTCTAGTTCAACAGGCAGGTGGCAAGTCTTCCCGTACACCTATTGGTATGGGGACATTCCAATTGGGGTCTTGTATGCTGTCCGGTATGCCCAGAGTGCATCGAGTAACTTGTCTTTCCATGCCGTTCCCATTTGATTTAGTGTCTTCTAAAGAATATTCTTGATTTGTTTGTTGGAAGTTTCTGCTTGGCCACTTGTCTGAGGATGATAGGGGGTAGCGACGTTGTGACGGATTCCATGTTTTGATAAATATTTCTTGAAGCGTTTGTCGATGAAGTGTGCTCCTCCATCACTTATCACTACTCTGGGGACTCCAAATCTTAGAAATATAATTTCTTCAAACATCCTCTTTGAACTGATGTTGTCGGCATGCTTGCAAGGTAATGCCTCTACCCACTTGGAGACGCAGTCAACTGCCACCAAGATGTACTCACACTTCTTTGATGGAGGAAATGGACCCATGTAGTCTATTCCCCAAACATCAAAGAGCTCAATCTGAAGGTTGTTGGTGAGTGGCATGGCATCTCTTGTGTTTATGTTTCTGTGTCTTGGACATGGCCCACATCTTCTGATATATTGCTTCGTGTCTTCATACATTGTAGGCTAGTAGAATCCACACTGCCAGATCTTTGAATGTGTACGGAATGCTCCATAGTGACCTCCATATGGTGATGAATGACATCTGTCGATGATCTTCCATCCTTCCTCAGTGGTCACACATCTCCTGAGTAAACCATCAGAGCATACTCGGAAGAGGTATGGCTCATCCCATATATGTGAACGACTTTCTTGAATAAGCTTCTTCTTGTTTGCTCCTGGTGGTACATACCCTGAAACCATAAAATTAACAATATCTGCATACCAGGGGTCAGACCTGTTAATCCCGTAGAGCATGTCGTCCCGGAGTGAATCATTGATGGGGGTTTCCTGTGGACTCTTAAAATACATTCTAGACAAGTGATCAGCAACAGAATTTTCTACTCCCTTTTTATCTTTTATTTCTAAGTCAAATTCTTGGAGTAATAAGATCCATCTAATCAGGCGAGGTTTAGCATCTTTTTTAGTGAGCAAATATTTTAGTGCAGCATGATCAATGTAAACAATTATTTTAGCTCCAACTAAATAAGATCTAAATTTGTCAATGGCAAAGACAATAGCCAGAAGCTCTTTTTCAGTGGTTGCATAGTTAAGTTGAGCTCCTGTCAAAGTTTTACTGGCATAAGCAATTGCATGATGCTTCTTATCTTTAGTTTGTCCTAATACTGCCCCCACAGCATAATCACTAGCATCACACATAATTTCAAAAGGCAACGACCAATCAGGGGGTTGAATGATTGGTGCAGAGATGAGTGCTTTCTTTAATAAATTGAAAGATGTTAGACATGCATCATCAAATTCGAAAGGAGCATCCTTGGCTAGCAAAAGAGTAAGTGATCTAGCAATGAATGAAAAATCTTTTATGAATCTATGATAAAAACCAGCATGGCCAAGAAAGCTTCGAATTCCTTTTATATTCACAGGTGGAGGTAGTTGTTCAATTACTTCAATTTTAGCTTTGTCTACCTCAATACCTCTTTCAGACACTAGGTGTCCCAGCACTATTCCTTCCCTAACCATAAAATGACATTTTTCCCAATTAAGGACTAAGTGCTTTTCTTCACATCTTTGCAAAAACCTTATCTAAGTTTTCAAGACAACTATCAAAAGTTTTTCCATAAACAGAGAAATCATCCATGAAAACTTCCATAATCTCTTCAATCATATCAGAAAATATAGACATCATGCATCTTTGAAAAGAAGCTGGTGCATTACATAACCCAAAAGACATTCTACGGTAAGCATAAGTTCCATATGGGCATGTAAAAGTGGTTTTGCTTTGATCATCAAGATGGATCGGGATCTGATGATACCCTGAATATCCATCTAAGAAATAGAAGAACGAATGGTTCGCTAATCGCTCTAGCATCTCATCTATGAAAGGTAAAGGAAAATGATCCTTTCTCATGGCTTTGTTTAGTTTTCTATAGTCTATGCACATCCACCTTCCTGTGACGGTGCGTTGCAGAATTAGCTCGTTCTTTTCATTCATAATAACAGTCATGCCTCCCTTTTTAGGCATAACTTGAACTGGGCTCACCCACTCACTATGCGGCACAGGATATATAATCCCTGCATGCAGCAACTTTATAACTTCCTTTTTAACTACCTCTCTCATTGTGTTGTTAAGTCTACGTTGGGGTTCTCGAGAAGGTGAAACAGAAGGATCTGTTGGAATATGAAGGGTACAAATCATATGACTGATTCCTATAAAATCTTGGAGTGAGTAGCCGAAAACTGAGTGATGTTTCTCGAGAATGGTCATTAATCGCAGAGTTTGCTCCTGAGTGAGTTTATCACTAATGATCATAGGAAACTCTGGATTATTGTTTAGGAAAGCATAGGTAAGACCGGGTGGTAAAGTTTTAAGCTCTATGGGAGGTCTAGGTGTTTTTGCAAACTCATCTAAGGGTTCAGGTTCAGAAGGTTCGGCTTCTTCTTCTATGAAGAAAGGAGTTTCGTCTTCTAAGTCTGATTCATCTAAAAGCTCTAGAGATGCAGCCTTTACCACCTCCATAGGATCAGGCAAAAGATATGACTCAGCCTTATTGTTTAAGGAGTGAGAAATTGTTATGGGAAATTTAAAGGTTTTTCCAAAAGAAATGTGTAGCTTTCCAGTATGACCTTCATAAAGGAGTCTTCTGAAAGGTTGTCCTATCAACAGGTCGAAGTCCCATGTATCAAAGATATAGAAGTTCAAATGAACCATGGAGCCTTCTACCGTAAGGGGTAGGACATTAATAATTCAAAGACTGGGGACTAATCGTCCCGAAGATTCCTTTATGACCTTTGTTGTGGGGGTTAAGACAAGATTTTTAAATAGTTTAAGTGCAAAAGATTCAGACATGATGTTGATCCCCACAACAGGATTATAGAGAGCATCAAATCGATCAGAATCATAAGCACAGCGTATAGTTATAGAGGGTGTGTCCAAACGGATCACATCAGAGGAAAGCTCTTATTCCTCTAACCATTCGCTACTCATGACTGAGATAAGCTCTCTCAATTGATGTTCAGTTGGTAAACAAATGCTAAACTGGCCGTTTTGGGGTTTGTTAATAGAATGGTAGTTTGAAATGTTTCCAAAATCGGCAAAAAGATCAGATTCTATATCCAGCATGAAGTCCGGTGGTGGAATTTCTTCCTTTTGTGGCTCAGAAATTGGAATAGCTAAAGTAGATGAAGAATTTGGCAGAGTGTCTACTTCGGCTTTGTAGGTTTCATCATGAAGGGTATTATCCATCTCAGCTTCTAGGATTCTATCTAGGATCACTCTAGCTTCATCAGTAGGGATGCGAAAGAAAGAACCTCTAGACATTGTGTGTAGCATTTGTTTGTGATCTTTCTGAAGACCTCGAAAAAAGTGAAATAAAAGAACAGGGTCTTCAAGATTAAGGTTTGGACCATATTCTAAAAGATCATAAAAACTTTCCAGGATTTTCCCAAAGTTTCATTATCTTTTTGTTTAAAAGATAGGACTTCGAGTCTAAGGTCGCCGATACGGTCGAGGAAATAAAAATCTAGACAAAAGTTGGCTCGTAAAACTCCCCATTCTCCTCGTTGTTGACTTACCTTCTGACTGTACCATTGTCTAGCTTCTCCCTTTAAAGAAAAAGGAAAAAGCTTCCAACGTAAAGTTTTATCAGAAATGCCTTCAATGCGAAGACAATCACATGTTTGCTCAAAATCTCTAATATGAAGGTAAGGGTTTTCATCTTCCTTTCCCGAAAAAGATAAGTTTTGAATCATGGCAATCAACCTAGAACTTAACCTATACTGGGATGTTTGGATAGGCTGTGATGACTCCCATGGTAAAAGGTTAGTTTCCGAAGGTGTTGCAAATTGGTAGATTGATTTAGAATCTTGGTTTTCCATAAGGTAAGAGTAAAGAAAATAAATACTAAATATAAAAGATAAGAAAAGATAAAAGTATAGATACAAGCTAGTAGTAAGACTCAAGGTTATCTCAGCAAACCGTCTTTCTCCCCGGCAACGGCGCCAGAAATGCTTGTTGATATTTGGGAACACAATAAGGAATTGATCCGGAAGCGCACGGATATCGGTGAGCACTTCACCCGGGAGGTTATCCAGAGTATCATATTTACTTTTTTACCACTAGGAGAAAGAGTGCATCTGACTAACCTAGTCTATTACTACTAACCCTTTAGGCAACAAAGAATGTTTCTCGATGTGAGTGATAAATAGAGAAGACTACAACCATAATCTCTTTCTAACCTTGGTAAGGATGATCTACTGTTCTATTTGGGAGGCTAACGGAATCTAGACACCATAGAGGATGTTCAACCCGCACCTATAAACCCTATCCTTCGTGCTAACGAGATATGGTCTGCAAAGGTAACTCGGAAATGTCACGTTCCTCGCTACTACCACGGTCCAGCTAGTCAGGGAATATCTATGAGTATCCTAGCCCAAACACCACGTCTACGCTAGAGATGATTACTCTAAACTCTACGCGAAGAGATTAAAGTAAACTCATAAACCAAAAGAACAATAAAACAAGAACTTACTAGAATTTAGAAGTCGAAATACTGAAGAATCCTACGAGCAAGCTTCGGGTTAGGAGAACTTGATCCCGCAGGTACAAACTCGGAGTAGACACCGACAGGCCGGGCTTCCTCCGATCTACACCTCTGTTGACACTAGCTAACACCACTTAGATACTAGGTTGTCATCCCTAGCATGGCGCTAGAGTGTACAAAGGTATTTATAAATGTAAAGGCTCTCTAGAAAATAATCTATTCTATCCGCAAGCGCACAGATAAAACACCTCATTGTAGCATTTCACCAGGATAAGTATTCCAGGTATCGTTATTTATAATTTTGCTCAAGGGATGAAATTAAAATAAAAGGGGCAAAATCTATCAAGGCATAGACTAGAGATAAACTTGCAAGAACATGAGTACTAATGAGAAACTCGTCACACAGTCACTTACTTTAGCAGGGGGTAAACCATAAGATAATGATAATGAATTATAAGTTCATGGGATAAAGAGCACAGCGATTAGAAAATAGACTACTCCTCATATATGTAGGTGATGTCGGATTAGCTAGAGAATGGATTCTAAGTTATCTACTAACTACTAAGTCATAATCTACTCTAGTTATCTACAAGATCATATATAGCATAAAAGACTCTTCATTCATGTATAAGGAACATTGATAAAGTAAATCAGAGCATCGCATGACTTACTCCACAATACCGGTTTTGCCTGTCCTATCAACGGAGGGTGGACTATATAAGAATCAACGAAGCTGTCACTATCGCGAACTACCACACGACCGGACCAATAGGATACATTTGCAGATAAATAACATCTAAGCACCACGCTCACATGTGATCTATCACCTAACTCCCTCGCGTCAAGAGCTAAGCGCTTTGCAAACTTATACATAAACTCATTATCAATTAGAACTATATCAAATATAGAACTAGAGCAAACTAAGAACATAATAATTAGAGACATAATGCAATTAGAACAAAGAATTAGAGAAAGATATGAATAATACCAATCTTTATTACCGAAGATCCGAATCCAGAGCGTAGTGCTCTACTTCTCTAATTGCTATCTAATCAAACCTCTAAACTTGAAGGATTAGGGAGTAGCTAATTCTAATTCTCTGTGGGAGAGAAGCTCTAAACCCTAACTTTGATGGCTACCTCTCCATAATGATTTCTTCTCTTCTCCTCTCTTCCAGGGGGGTAGGCCTTGGTTTTATAGTCCCTTCAAGTGAATGTAGGCCGTCAGATCAAACCGACATTGATTGTGTGGTTTAGATTGATCCTTTAGGTCGGTGGAGTGTTGTCCCGAAGCAGAGTCCCGATTGGGTTCCAACCCTGGGCGGGCGCCCAAGGGGGGTGGGCGGCCGCCCTGCCCCCGAGCCCGATCGTGCTCTCGTTCGTTCCTGTGGCTTCTGGACTCTTCTAGATTGAGGAAAATTGCGCGGCACGTAATTATCTCGTTGTAAACATGACATGTGGGCCTTCTCTCCATATTCTCTGATAACCCCCTGCAGAAATAGATAAACACCAAAGCTCATGGAATTCTGTCAGATAAAACCATAATTCTAGATGTTTGTTTCATATTGAACCTTTTTCATGTTTATTTGATTATTAATTTTAGTACTTAAGGACCTTCAACAACCTCCACTCTATCTCTCTAAATCTAGTAGAAACTAGAAGATCTATTTCTACTCACATTGGTTGCTAAGCCTAAAAAGAAATTTTATTTAGAGGAGAGGTATTCCTTCGAGGGCTCCTCTCAACTCTATGATGAACTTGTCTCCTCCACGGGCCAGGGGGTCTGGTTTTATAGTCCCCTCAAGTGAACGTGAGCCATTGGATCAAACCGACATTGATTGGACGGTTATCCTTGATCCTTTAGGTCAGTGGAGATTAGTCCCGCAAGAGAGTCCTGATCCAACTCCAGGAGGGGGCGGGCGCCCATGTCAACTGGGCGGGCGCCCAGTGCCTGGCCCCGTTTGGCCTTCGCTTCCTTCCCTTGGCTTCTGGAGTCTTCTAGATGGTAGAAAATTGCGCGGTGCGTTGATATCTCTGTGTAATCCCGACATGTGGGCCTTTCTTCCTTATTTCTTGATAACCCCCTGCAGGAACAGATAAACAACAAAACTTGTGGAATTCTGTCAGATCAAACCCTAATTCTAGGTGTTGGTTGCATATTGGTCCTTTCTCTTGTTTGTTTGATAATTAAAATTGATACTTAAGAACCGTCAACAATACACAGGAATCTCTGAGTTTTATTTGAAAATCTTGCAAAAACTCGGGGAATGAAAGTTGATCAAAGAGCTTGAGAAGTAGTGCTTGACTTGACCATTCCATCTTTCAACCACTCTAGATCAAGGTAATAGCTATAAGCCCCATGGTGGAAGGTAATATGGGTAAGTCTAAATCATTACGGTTCACTCTAATCCAAAAGAAAGTTCTTGTTTGAATGCATGTGTACTCTTGAAATATGAAAGCATTGCAGCAACTCCTAATCCATCGCTGAGTTTTTCTTTGGGATGAGCAAAAGGTAAGCTTGGGGGAGCTTGTTGACGGTAGATAAGTATCAATTTTATATCAACAAGAGAATGTAATACGGACATGAAATACCCCAACAATAGAATAGGGTTTCATCTGATAGATTTCCACATGTTTTGGTGAATGTCTATTTCTACAGGGGGTTATCAGGAATTGACCGTTGGAGGCCCACATGTCATGATTATATAGAGAGAAACAAGATATCTATGCCACGTACACAAAAGAAGGATCTAGAAGAGTTGGGATTAAGCAGAAGTTCGATGGCCTAACCTCGAACAGCTCAACGAGCTAGAGGCCAGGCTCGAAGAAGAATGCGTATGCCTACAGCAGCTACATGAGACCCTTGAGCAGGACCAGTTCACCCAAGGAGACGGGTGAGTAGCTAGACGTTGCGCATGCGACGTCAATCGACGCATCATCGAAGACGAAATGTGATGGCCGCCGCACTGCTCCTCAGGGTGATGCCCGAGCCATCAACCCTTGAGGGAAGGAGAGTACGCCAGGGACTCCTTGAGCAGGCAGTGGTGCAAAATGCGGAAAGCTCCGCATCTGTTGACGGTCGTTAACGTCAACTTTTATTAGAACTTTAAACCTGAAGGAGAACATGAGGGTTTAAACTGACAATTTCCCAACTTCTGCATATTTTGTATTTTCTAGGGTCTATTTCAGAAGAGCTGAAAAAGGAATTCAAGTGCATATTTTACCACAAAACTTATCCGCCACGAAAAATATCATAAACGGGATGTGGGAAGACTCTGGAAGACACTGGAAGAAACCGGGGGCCAGAGGCCGCCAGGTGGGGCTGGCCGGCCCCACCATGGCGCCGGCCGGCGCCCCCTGTTAGGGTTTCGGCCCAACTTCTGAAAGCTTCCTCCACCACCTCTGAGGAGTCATCTTGGCCCTTGGTTAAGTCGGTTTGATCCTACGGCGCACGTCGATCCCACTGGGCTAAAAATAAAGGGGCATACCCCCCTCCCTGGAGGCATCAAGTCATTTGGAGATCCATTCATCAAGAGCCTTCTCTAGTTCATCAGAGCCTCTCTAGTTCATAGTTTTAGCCTAGTTAGATTAGAAGTAGAAGGGTTCTAGTTCTTTAGCGGGATCCGAAGCCCCTAGTGTCTGTCTAGAGCGCGGAGTTCGGTATAGCTCTAGTACCTTTCTTTTATTGTATTCAATATTATGATTCAGTCAACATTGTTCTTAATCTCTTATATATTTTTAATTGCAATAGTCATTGTCTACTTTGATTATGTGTCTAGGATAGACGTGGTGTCTAGATATCTTGTTTATCTGCGAGGGTACCCTGACGTGTCGGGTCGTGTGGTAGTCCGTGCAGGTGACATCTGTGTTGGTTCCTCTGTACTCCACCCCCTGTACGTAGGACTAGCTTGGGCACGGTCACGAAGGAGGTGACGGTTGCGTGTGAAAACCCTCATTAGTTGATGCCTCTTTACATGTGATTATGATATAGGGTTGACTTAACAATGATTTCTAGATGTAATTGCACTAATTAGAGTTATTCATTGACGTAGTTATAGAATTACCTTAGTATTTCTTCCTGAGCTTATCCATTGCCTAGCTACTACTATGACTAGAAGAGCTCTAATATTTATCTATTTATGATGACTGATCATTATTTATCTTATATCTTTTATCAAGTGACTTATCTCTGTTATGAGTTGGATTCTAGTTAGGTTTTATCGTTCACATGAATAGTATACATTATAGTTATAAGTCATACATATAGACCTTCCCTTTGGATACGATATTTAAACCCCCCCCCCCCCCGAGTAAAATGTGACATTGCTATGATATCTGTGCGCTTGTGGATAATCTTACTTAAATCTTATTTAAAATTACTGCAGTTAATTTATACAAACAAGCATTTTTGGTGCCGTTGCCGAGGAAGCTAGCTAAGCAATTATGCAACATTGATAGACTTATACTCAATTATGTGATCGATATAACCATTAACCCCTAATCAAGCAGGATTACCCTTGTTTGTCTACTTTTATATCTTATGCAGGGTAATAAACAACCGGTTTATGACCTTCCGGCATGCCCCCACAAAATAAGAAGAAACATAACAAATCCAATGTTGGAGAAAGAGGTCGATGTCACAGGACTTTAATTCATATCTCATGTGACGGGAACAAAGATTTTGCATCACTCACAAATTCCAGAATGTGAGTAATGGTAAGTATGATCAAATAAAGGTGAGCAACTTTTGCTCATGGACTTCAACAATTATGAGTAGTTATCTTTTATATTCAACTGCATGTTTACATTAATCCATATATTCACACTATTTAGTTTAAAATTCCTGAGCCATAACTTGTTCCATTTCATATATTCATCTCATATGCATTATAAAAAAACTCACCAGGATCATGCTCTTTTATTTCTATCTGAACAAATCTCTATAATGCTTTCATGTCACCTTTGTTTGCTATAGTATATGTTTAGGTTTGGAGTAGTTTCATTTATCTCTTAAAATAAAGCATGGTGCCTAGTTTAGGAGTGTTGATCTTGCTCTCAAAGGCTTTTAATTAGACGTGGTTAAAATGCCTTCTTTAATCAAATTAGACGTGGTGTCTAGGTTGTCGGATTAACCCCTACAAGAAAATTTTGAATTAAATCTGGGAAAGTCAAGAGATAAGTTCACACCAGGGAAGAATCAAGGCATATGATAACTTTGCACAAAAAGTTCAACTTGTGAGTAGTAATATTTATCCATTTATCTTTTGTTACAAGTTATCTTTTCCTTGAACCATGATAGATTGCAACAACAACATAAAACACAATAGACACAATTTATGCTAAATAATCTTAAACCATATATCATCTTGATTAGCATAGGAGAAAAAAGTATGGACAACAAAACCCGTATTTCAATCTTGCTATTCCCTCGGGTATGTGTCCATTAATGTTTTGCAAGAAAGAACAACCTTTATATATTGGAGAAGAAGTTTTCAAGTGAACATTATTGCACCTCCAATAGACCCCAACTCATCAACCGCAAATTAATCAAAGAAGTCAGGAAAAGATTGATGAGTGAAGAGTATGTAATCTTCTATAGTTTCATTGAATGGTGAAAAGGTGAAGAGTACAAGGAAAGCCTTGCTCAACAAGACCAGGAGCTCTCACCAATAGATGAACCCGAACCCTCCTCTTCCAAGTAAGTTCGTCATCACTTACTTAGAAAGATGAAGCTATGAGGTACGTTTGTCCAAGCCTCATGCAACATGTAACTACAATTAACATCTCATACAATGTTGTTCATTTGTCTTGGACATTTCTACCCCATACTATGCTCAAACATAACTTGCTAATATATATATATATATATATATATATATATATATAAAATGCTCCTATGGTTCACCATACATATTCTTGGTTCTATGTGAATAAATACCTTTAGTCTTGCAAACTTCCATATTCTACTATAAGTATACTTTAGAATATTACTTAAAGATTATGAAAATCAAGCATACTTATATAAGAATTTATTTATACATATAGACTAACCCCTCCTACTTAAAAAATGTTTAAATCATATTAGGAGACAATTCATAGAATCAATTCAAGGTTAAGAGTATGCTTCAAAATAATATCCTTGCTTTAATCTTGATATATAAAAAATATTAATTAAATTAGTGAATCATTGAAAATATGAGCTACAAATTTATCTTTAACTCTTAGGGAAACACTACCTGTACTTTGATAAATAGTATATTCCTTCGGGTATGTGTTGTCCACTAACCCCTTGCAGAAAAGACATAATGAGAGAAGCACAAGGTCTGAAGAGTGAGAAAGGAGTACAACATAGGAGACAAGATGCTAATGAATAACCCATGATACAAGAAAAAAAAGAGAGAGACCATTGAAACTCATCATGCTCTAATGAAGGTAACACCTTAAGATAAGTGGTCATTAATTTCCTCTTGATCTTGGTATGCAATAAATGAAAATACAACCATGTTAGAGTTACAACTTAAATTGATCAACCTGATTAAACTCAACATGATTTGTTCTCTGAGTCTGTTCATAGCGCTGTTCTGGTAATCTCAGTCCTAACCGAGTAAGCTAGAAATACTTCGTCTATTATTCTTGATATATTATAAAGATGAATAGCCTTTCTCATGGTTAAGTAACTTTACTCTTTATCTCACAAGTTTAAATATCATATTTATACTTCTCGTCCTCTCACCCATGATAGAAATGAACAATTTGAAAAATATCAATCTTATTGTGCCCAAGGTTAGAGGATAAATAAATTTCTAGTTCTATTGGTATTTTCCCACGAACAGAGCCTATGCACTTGATCTCTACCTTGTCTTTATGAAGGTTTTCAACTAGTTATAATGATGCACATAAGATTGGCTTTGAGACGCCCACAACAGAAAGAAATGTGGCACCACTATTGGGAACCACTAGTAGAGGCACCACCTCAATCCTTACTGTCAAGAGTAACTCAAAGTACTTAATGAACCACTGCAAGGAGAAGTCCAGTTCGAAGGACTAAAAACATTAAACCCTCACCGTAAGGTAACATCGGTAGTTATCTATATCTACTTCCTTACATTGCATGAGTTAATTTCTCTTTAGTATGTTTACTTTTCTATATTGGCAATGCATAGAAATAACAAAAATAAATAGTATTGCATTAGGCTACATTCACGCATCTTAAAAAATATTAAGCTCCATGTGAAACCCTTGTAGTGTGAAAGATGTAGGAGTTCTCACTGTGGTGTCCTATAGAATAAAAATATATATCATGCATTTGCACTTTGTGCATATAAACCTATAAAATCCAAAAAATATTAACTGAGCATCCTGCTGCAATACTGCTGTTATAAAAATACTTTGAAACCACCACAACACCCAATCCTTCAAAAACGGTAATCATTAATGTTTTATCCTAATACCGTTCCACGAGTTTTGGTGTTTTGTGAGAGCTTTCTACAGGATGACTCCAAGAGCCAGCTTACCTAGGAATCTTTATCTTCATCACTTGAAGTACACCTTTCTAACATAGAGCTGACCCCTGTATGAATGAAGTTACTTCTTGGGTGATGAGATTGAAGTATTCTAGGCAACACTTGCTCTTATAAGCATGAGCTCCTCCATGAGGACCACTCAGCTTCAACGATCAACCATAAGCAAATATCTAGCTTGGAGGAGAACATCCCCTAGCTATCAACATAGTTAGAAGCATGGGAGAAAGAGAATAAAGTTGAAGAGCTGGAGCGAAAAGGGAGAAGCAAAAGAGACACAAACAAGATGGAAGAAGGCACGTGACACATCACCATGAAACAGGGAGTTGACGGAGGTTACCTCAGATGATGAACCCACAGAGTAAGTGTTCCATTCTATCTAAGTCCTGTTGGTAGACTTTAAATTTCATACCCAAGCCATAAGGTCAGAATGGTAGTTATCTAGTTAAGTTAGCATGCATTAGTAATTTTGCTTTAATACACCTAGTAGCATATTTATTTCTCTTAGCATATTAATACAAAATACAAACAAATATTTACTGATTTAGTTACTACTTCATAAATACCAAGCTCCATGTGAATAAACTTATGGTAACCCCTTAGGAATATTTACTGTGGTGGCATAAAAAATATAGCATTCATATTTAAATTCCTACATCGTAAATAGAAAATTCAAAAAAAAAGAGAAAAGTGAAATCATATTTAAATTAGACAACATTAAAACTAGCTCATAAAGGAGATCAATTACTCTTTGGCTGATCGCTAACCCATTAACAAATTCGAGCCTCGAGTTTTGGTTTCTCTTTATGGAGAGTATTTATGTAGGAATAACATCATAGTAAGGAGAGAGTCTATGAGTGGCACCCACCTGTCCATTACTGGTTAGCTCACTCTAAATGATATCTACACTAAGTATTTCAACCATCCAGCTTGAGGAGGAGCATCCTCTAGTTATCAGGTAATTATACCTAAGCGATTATCGAGTCTATATTGATGTGTCACGTTGTCCCGGTCTCCACGACGTAGGATGAACACCGATAACTAGCTGAAGAACAACCGGATAACTTGCTGCAAGCAGCGATAACTAGTGCAACCTGGCAAATAAAACTCGAAGCCAACCACCGTCTTTAACCGGCAACCTGAATCGAGGATTCACCCAACCACACTCTTCAGGAACCAACCAACACAGCCTACAATCAATCAAGGAATACCTTGAAGGTAGTAGGACCACCAATTGGGAGCGGATGAAGCCGCCATCTATGTAATACCGCGAGGAAATCACAAGAGCAAAGGGGTAGAGATCACTCTCTGGATTTGTTAGCACGCAGCTGAACAAAGGGGTTCTGTATTTCAATTATCAAAAGTCTTAGATTACAATGAGTCTTATGGGGTATTTATACTAGCAACAACCCTGCTAGATAGGTATGAAAACGAAATAGAGTTTCTGAGGGAATGCAATGTGAAAGGTCCTGTTGACACCGTTTTTGGGCACGTGTCTAGGATGGCAGGATAAGGTGGCAGTACGATGTTTACAAGGTAAGTTGCCGATGAGGATGGTTGCCGATGAAGGAAAAGTTGAACGTGACTAAGTCTACAGGCAGTGATATGACTGTGCCGATGGCTGGATAAGAAAGTCTGCCGATGACTATGGCAAAGGATCTGCCGATGATGCAAAAAGGGAGTCCGGAAGCTACCGGTCGTTGTATGGAGGAGTTTCAGTTTGTCACGGGGGATAGTTTTGTTATTTCCTTAATTATTTACATCGTTTTGTATACGGATTCCGTGTAGTTTGGAATTTGAATTCTAATCGTGTCTGGTTGTAGCTCTTTGAGCAGGGTATAAATATAGACCCTAGGGCCTTGTAATGAGATATCTATCAATCAATCAAACACACGTTTTTACTCATATTCCAACATCTACTTTTTCGACGACTTCGTCATACTTTTTCCTTTTTACTACGAGTTCTTAGGAATTCGTCGACTTAAGCTCGGCGTGTTCTCAAGTTCCGCGTGAATACCTCTTAGCCGTGACATCCGGGCGCATCGCTGTTGTCAGGACTAAAGTATTCGAGTTACCACCTTTGCCGATAGTAAGGTTAAATCGGCTGGCACGCCTTAACGTTTGAATCGGGTATTAGCCCTTTGTGTTTGCAGATCAGTTTTGCATCAACACATCTTTTGGCACGCCCGGTGGGACCAGATTCAAGATCAAGATCAACATGTCGATCTCTGACCTCGATCAGGAGAACGTCATCCCCGTGACGGAGGCCAATCTCAAGGATGAGCAGAAGCAAGCCATTGCCCAAGCCATGGAAGAGTTCAAGCAGCAATGCCTGAGGTCTTTCAGCATAAACAGGAGCGGCGAAGTGGTCCAGAAAGATGCACTGCCAGCACCACGGCAGGTTACCTTCGACGCCAATCCTGGCAAGCTTCAAGATATGGTTGACAATGCTATCAACCGAGCTTTGATGAACCAAGCCGGTGTGCTGTCTAATACGGTTTTCAATGCCGTGGCAAGAACTTTCAAGGAAGGACAAATCCCACCATATTATGTGGGCCCCTCTCATCATCAGCCCACGGCACCAGAAGTCACGGCTCCATCGGCTGCTTTGACGGCTGCAAGTGCACAATCTGCCGTCCCTCCAAGTACATCGGGAGCTTCTGGTGCTCTATCTGTGCCGATGACAACTAACCCGCAGACTTCAGGTGGGCAGAATAAGCTGACTACAGATATGTTGGCATCGGCAATGTCAGGGTTGACTCTTCCTCCCAACTGGTGGGGTTATGGTATGCCTCCAGAATTGACGCCAGGTACATCGCAGATAACCGACATGAGGGGCAAGACTCCTATGACATCGGCGCCTCCCAATGTGCCGTTGAACCAGAGTCCCCGGTATACCACAACCACTACTGCAAGGCCTCACACTGGAAATCCTCAAGATTCAACGTTCCAGATGCCTAATGCATCGGCAGAATCAATGCTGATGCAACAGAGGTCTATGGCACAGTCGGGGTATGTCAATTCAATGATGATACCCAATTACCAGTCATCGGCAGCGCCTATGCCGATGAACGCTAATAATGGATGGCTTGGACAACAAGTCTTTCCACAATCGCCCCAGCAGAGTTACCAGACTACAGGGTTCCAGCAAGGACAGGTCTATCCCGGGTTCCAAGGTCAGGGGATTCCCAACCAGCCAATAAATTTCGGACAGCAACTCGGGGGACAACAACTCGGAGGGCAGCAAATCGGTGGACAGCAGCTTGGTGGTCCGCAGATTGGAGGGCAGGTGATCAATCCGATATTCCGTGCAGATCACGTCCCGAACAGACACATGGAGGTTCGCCACCAAGCACCAGAACCGCAACCGCCCCATCGGCAGGATGCCGATGCGTATTGGGCCGATAAGATCGCTGAAGTAATGAGGGAACAATTTGGGATAAAACCCAAAGTCAATACTTACTCTTATCGGACACTGTATCCTCCCGCATATGATTTGATCCCGCTTCCACATCGGTACAAGGTACCGGATTTTACCTAGTTTTTCGAACAGGACGACACGTCAACCATGGAGCATGTCAACAGGTCCATCATTCAATGTGGAGAGGCTGGTAACAGGGACGAATTGAGGGTTTGTCTATTGTCATCATCATTGTCTGGATCGGCCTTTACTTGGTTCATATCATTACCTCCCAACTCAGTAATTACTTGGGCCGATCTGGAGAAACAATTCCACAAATACTTCTTTTCGGGGGTTCATGAGAAGAAGATCACCGACTTGGTCAAGTTGAGGCAACGTAATGATGAGTCGGTTGAGGGTTTTGTGCAGAGGATACGAGAGGTCAAGAATAAATGCTATAGCTTGGTTCTGGATGATCGGCAGCTAGCCGATTTGGCTTTCCAGGGTTTGTTGCCACATATCAGGGATAAGTATGCCTCTCAGGAGTTCGAAAGTTTAAGTCATTTGGTGCAGAGGATTTCTGATCAAGACATCAAGCCTTTCGAGCCCAACAGAGCATGGAACAAGAAGGTGTCATTTGTTGATGAGGCAACAAGCTCAGATTCCGATGAGGAACCAGTCATCGGCTTGGCAGAATGGGTAAAAAACAAGAAGCCGATGTCTTGCCCTTTTGGGTAGAAGGAACCAGAGAAGTTTGTTTTTGACACCGCTAAAGCCGATAGGATATTTGACTTTCTACTTCAGGAAGGTCAGATCAAACTGTCACCTAATCATGTGATCCCATCGGCAGAGGAGTTAAAGAGGATGAGATATTGCAAGTGGCATAATGCAACCTCCCATGATACCAATGAGTGCAAAGTATTCAGACAGCAGCTGCAATCGGCTATAGAGTCTGGGAGAATCAAGTTTGACAGTTCCAAGGCCCAGAAGCCGATGAAGATAGACCAACATCCTTTCCCGACAAACATGTTGGATGCTAAGGGGAAGGCTAAGGTCTTAACATCAGAAACAGCTGAGAAGAGTGCATCGGTAGATCCTCAGCATCAAGTTACTACTGCCGATGCAAGAAGTAAGGGCTTGGTTCAGGAAGGAACCAGCTCAGGAAGGCCTCCTCGGTCCGGTATCGTTATAACTCATAGAAGGCCTCGAGAAAATTGGCAACAACGAGAGGATCGGTATCGGCGCCAGCAAGAAGATTATCGACGGGAAGAAGAAAGACGCCGACAGGAGTGGAATCGGCACAGAGATCATTGGAATTGTCCGTTCTTCATCCATTGTTGGGAAGAAAATATCAAGCTACCTACTGTCAGAGACTGCCCTGAGTGCAACGGTTATGATCGGTACGATAGGACCGATCGGCGTTATCATGATGATGATCGACGATTTGATGGGCCAATCAGAGGAAGGGCGTCAGTTCGTGATCGGCTGGGGGGCAGGCTTAGCGTGCACGATAGGCTTGGTGACCGTGTCCAGTATTTTCCCAGGAACCAGGAAGAGCTCGAAGAGATGGCTAATGCGCGCGTTCCCGATGAGTTCATATTTTGCAGAGATGCTAACACGCATCGTATGGAGTCAAGGGAGAACCGACGCCCGGCAGCAAGGCAAAAGCCGCTTCCTCCATGGTGTCCTGAAGGATTAACCAAGACACAGAAAAGGAGATTGCAACGTGAAAGGCAAGAGGAGCTAAGCAAGGGCGAGAACTCTAGAAGTCAGCAGCCATCAGACACTAAGAGGGAAGGATCATCGGCGGGAATCAACATGGTCTTTATGTTGCCGATGGAGTTTCTTGCACCATCCGGTGATGATGAGTTGGAATTCTCTGAACAGATAGCTCAGCTGGCTCTGGATCCGATGACGGCTATCTTTGAGAAACCTGCCGATGATGAGAGACAGCATCTCAAAGCTCTGTTCGTCAAAGGAAGGGTTGATGGGCAGCCGATGACCAAGATTCTAGTTGATGGTGGAGCTGCTATTAATATTATGCCGTATGCAGTATATCGGAAGATTGGGAAAGGGGATCAGGATTTGACCAAGACCGATATGATGCTCAAAGACTTTGAAGGAAACGTGTCTCCGGTCAAGGGGGCAATATGTGTGGAGTTGACCATCAGCAGTAAAACCTTGCCGACAACTTTCTTCGTGATCAGTGGAAAGGGTGCTTACAACTTATTGTTGGGAAGAGATTGGATTCATGCTAATTGTTGCATTCCATCTACAATGCACCAATGCTTGGTTCAGTGGGTAGGTGACAAGATTGAGATTGTCCCGGGAGATTCCTCTTATGTCATTGCATCGGCAGAAGCGGATACTTATGAGCGGACCAGGTGCATTTCAGGAGAAGTTTGGGAGAAAGATTTTCTCAAAGTTGCCAATTACGAGATTCCACCGATCCAAGCAGTCAGTTCTGACGACGGTTTTTAATGGATTGATTCGCCGATAATGGAAAATTAGGCCAGGGATTCACATCGGCCGATGATTTGGTAGAAGTAGATATAGGTAGTGGTGACAAACCTAGGCCTACTTTTATTAGTGCTAAATTAGATCCTGAGTGTAAGCAACAATTGACCAGTTTGTTAAAGGAATATAAAGATTGCTTTGCCTGGGATTATACCGAGATGCCTGGTTTAGACCGATCAATTGTTGAACATCGGTTACCCATCAAGTCTGGATTTTGGCCACATCAGCAACCAGCTCGCCGATGTAATCCTAACATTCTACCTGATATTAAGGCCGAAATCACCAAACTTATTGAAGCTAAGTTTATTCGGCAGTGTCGGTATGCCGAATGGATTTCCAATGTTGTTCCGGTTTACAAGAAGAACGGGAAGCTTCGAGTGTGCATTGATTTCAGGAATCTCAATAAAGCTACGCCGATGGATGGATACCCAATGCCTGTCGCCGATCTGCTGGTTGTTGCTGCGGCTGGTCATCGGGTCATCAGCTTTATGGATGGTAATGCAGGATACAATCAAATATTTATGGCAGAGGAGGATATTCCAAAAACCGCATTCAGGTGTCCTGGTCATGTTGGGTTATTTGAATGGATAGTCATGACCTTTGGGTTGAAAAATGCTGGTGCTACTTATCAAAGGGCTATGAATTTTATATTTCATGAATTCATCGCAAACTCGTAGAGATTTATATTGATGATGTGGTGGTCAAGTCTGGAGATTTCTCAAAGCATCTTGCCGATTTACAAAAAGTGTTAGAGTGCACAAGGAAGCATGGATTAAAGATGAATCCCAACAAGTGTGCATTTGGTGTATCGGCAGGGCAGTTTCTTGGTTTCATGGTACATCAAAGGGGTATTGAAATTAGTCGAAGATCCATTGATGCCATCAATAAAATAGTGGCCCCTACCAACAAGACAGAGCTCCAGTCCTTGATCGGCAAGGTAAACTTTATCAGGAGATTTATATCTAATCTGTCTGGTAAGATTCGTACTTTCAGTCCTCTTCTTAAATTGAAAGCTGATCAAGAATTTATTTGGGGAGAAGAACAGCAGTTGGCTCTGGATGAAATAAAGAAATATCTAGTAAATCCTCCAGTTCTAGTTCCACCTCAACAAGGAAAGCCCTTCAGATTGTATTTGTCTGCCGATGGATCGGTTATCGGTTCAGCTTTGGTTCAAGAATTTGAAGGGAAAGAAAGGGTAATTTACTACTTGAGTAGGAGGTTGATTGATGCTGAAACCAGGTATTCGGCTATTGAGAAACTATGCCTATGCTTATATTTTTCATGTATCAAGCTGAGACATTACCTGTTATCGACCGAATGCACTGTTGTTTGCAAAGATGACGTGGTCCGGTACATGCTATCTATGCCGATTATGAGTGGTAGGATCGGTAAATGGATTTTAGCGCTGTCGGAGTTCGATTTGCGTTACGAATCGGCCAAGGCAGTCAAAGGGCAGATTATGGCCGATTTTGTGACTCAGCATTGCGGTGTGGTGGAAACCTTGGAAATTGTACCCTGGACACTCTTCTTAGATGGATCTACCTGTGACCGGGGGCAGGAATCGGCATTGTATTAGTTTCCCCTAAGGGGAGGAAGTATGAGTTTCCCTTGCCGATTGTTGCCACAGCAACAACTAATCAGGCTGAGTATCAGGCTCTGATCAAGGGATTGGAGTTGTTAAGGGAAGTTCGTGCTGATGCTGTTGAAATCTTCGGGGATTCTATGTTGGTTATAAATCAATTGGCCGGGAGCTATGAATGCCGAAGTGAAGTTCTCATAACTTATTTCGAGAGAAGTATGCAACTATTAAAGGAATTCAAGGATTTCCGATTAGAGCATGTTCCCCGATTGCATAATGAAGACGCTAATCGGTTAGCTCAGCATGCCTCGGGATATCAGCCAATGATTAATGCAATATCGGCAATCGGTGCCGATGATTGGAGGAAAGAAAATACTGATTATCTAAAGATCCATCCAAAAAAGTTGAAAGACGGGTTCGATTTCAAGCAACCAAGTATGTGCTTCTTGAAGATGAATTGTATTATCGAACTATCGACGGAATTCTTCTCCAATGCTTGGGTGATGATGAAGCTAGAAGTTTGATGGGGGAAATCCATGAAGGAGTGTGTGGAGCGCATCAGTCAGCTTTTAAGATGAAGTGGATGATTCGAAGGAATGGATATTTTTGGCCGACCATACTTGAGGATTGTTTTAAATATTTCAAGGGATGTCAAGGTTGTCCAAAGTTTTGTAATATCCAGAGAGCACCCGCATCGGCTATGAATCCTATAATAAAGCCTTGGCCGTTCCGGGGATGGGCCATCGATCTGATCGGCCAGATTTATCCACCATCTAGCAAAGGGCATAAGTTCATTCTAGTTGCCACTGATTATTTCACTAAGTGGGTTGAAGCTATTCCTTTGAAGAAAGTCACATCGGCCAATATGATTGATTTTGTGAAGGAGCATATTATTTACCGATTTGGGATTCCCCAAACGATTACTACCGATCAGGGCACCATGTTCACATCGGGGGAGTTCGATGAATTCGCAGTCGGTATGGGGATTAAAGTGTTGAATTCTTCTCCTTATTATGCTCAAGCCAATGGGCAGGCCGAAGCGTCTAACAAAGGAATTATCAAGCTTATTAAACGAAAGATTGAAGAAAATCCTAAGCGGTGGCATACATTATTAAATGAAGCATTGTGGTCTTATCGGATGGCTTGTCATGGATCAACCAAGGTATCACCCTATCAATTGGTGTATGGACATGATGCGGTGTTGCCTTGGGAAATTAAGGCTGGATCTAGGCGATTATCTTTTCAAGATCAATTAACTGCCGACGATTATGCCACTTTAATGACCGATGAATTGGATGATCTAGCAGGGCATCGGTTAAAAGCTTTAATGAGTATAGAAGAAAATAAGAAGAGAGTTGCTAGATGGTATGATAAGAAAGTGAAGGCTAAAGAGTTTGCCGATGGGGATTTGGTATGGAAATTGATTCTACCAATTGGGACTAAAGGTTCGAAGTTTGGAAAGTGGTCTCCTAATTGGGAGGGTCCTTATCGGATAAGTCGATCGGCTCCTGGTAATGCCTACATTCTAGAAACCCTCGAAGGAGTTGAATTTCCTAGAGCATTAAACGGCAAATATTTAAAGAAGTACTACCCCAGTATATGGGTCGATGCATAGAAGTTTAGGTGCCGATAACACTCCTATCGGCTGGATCCAAATGTTTGGGGACAAGACTTGGTGTTTCAAAAGTTTAGGTGCCGATAACAGTCCTATCGGCTAGACTAAAAGCTGAGGAAGCAGGAAAGCACGGATATAAAGCCAATGGAAACTCTATGAATTAAGCAGCGCCTGGATTGCCGATATAGCGCGTAGCCGAATTTGGTTGGCTGCTTCTATTTCCTTGATGTCATCATCGGCAGAACCTTCTATCGGCTTCAGCTTCTTCTTCAGTTGAAGTGCCTTGCGACCATGAGCATTTCGCTCGTGCTCAAGAAGCCTGATGGTCTCTGGCAATTGGCTCTCTTCCTGTTGGGCTTGGGATAGGGCGTTCTCCACTTCCTTGAGTTCCGCCAACAGGGATTCTCTTCTTGCCGACAGATCGGATATTTTCTTCTTCAGCGCGTCTCCAGAAGATCTCAGGATACCGATGTTCTTGTGCTTCTCATCAGTCAAGAGCTTCTCTTTCCTCATTTCATCGGAGAGTTGGGTCTGAGCGGCTCTATCGGCAAGACGCCGAGAAGCTCTCTGGTACTGTAGCTGGCGACTCTCCAGATGAGCGGCTTGGAACAGGATTTCTTCGACATCGGCTGGGATTTGGCCTCTGAGAGTTCTGAACAGGGTCTTGGTAGGGTCGGAGTCATCAACCAATTGTGCTGTGTCCTGGTGAAGGAGAGCTGACAATTCTTCCAGCCTGACCCTGATCTCTGCCGATGTAATGCCGACTGCCTGAGAAGAGCTTGCTTCTTCACCTTCTTCTTCAAAGAGATCAATGGCGAAGGAGAACAGGCTGTCGGGAGAATCTTGTTCCTGGGAGGGAAAGCAAGGTTAGCTCATATTCAGAGAATCGGTAAATAATGCTAACGGTAAACAGTGACTTACTTGCTTCAAGGCGATTTCTTGTCTTTGACTGAGAAGTGCTGACGGAGCTGCAGGCTGATCGGCCAAAGATGCCGATGGAACTACAGGTTGATCGGCTGAGGTTGCCGATGGAACGATATCAACTGAAAGAGGATAAGAGGAGTTATGAGACTAAATGAGAATAAGTTCATCGGCAGCGGTATTGTTAAAGTATGTTACCTGGAGGTGGAACAACGGTTGTTTGAATCGGGAGAACCGCCGATGGTGTAATTGGACCCTCCAGACCAGTTGTTTGTCCACCCACATCAGCTGATGTACCTTCTGTTTGAGATCCTTTCTGCTGGGGTTCTTCTATCTGTGGTGCTTCCTGCATAGGTTGGGGAGACGGTGCTTGCTGTGGCTGGGCTTCTGGAGAAGAAGGAGAAGACTCCACCGGAATTGGAGACACCGGAGGAGGAGGGGGAGTTGCTACCTTCTGGCGCTTTGTTCCAGTCTTAACACCTGTGGTGCCTTTTCTCTTTGGTTGGCTAGACTGGGGGGCATCGGCACTTTCACGCCTGGCTTTCGCCGATACGCCGGTTTGCTGCAATAACGAACAAGAGTTTATAAGCATAATATAGCCGATATAAAGATAGTCAGCATAAAGGAAAAGATTTGACAAATTGCCTTGAAAGCCCGCGCCAGAGTGGGAGCAGCTACCGTTGGTGATGTCTGGGTTCTCCTAGTGGTGACTTTCCTGAGATGCACACCCCGATGCACGATGGAAGCCAGGGTAGGAGCATTGTGGCCGATGGAGGAAATCGGGCCTGATGGAAACAAGTCGATCGGCTTGCCGCTCCTGCTAACCGATGGGGGGATGTTGTCAACCTGCGAAAGGAATACAAGGGTAAGCTATCGATGGAAATAGTATTGAGAAAATGTAGCATCGGTTTGAGTTACTTACAGTGTCATCGGGAACTTCGTATTCGGAGTCGATCATGCCGGGGTATGAAAGGGCCGATCTGCAGAATAGATGCTCTTTCCACTCTACCCACCATAACTTGTATGCCTGAGTGATAAAAGCAGCCGGAACCCATTCTGACAGATCTACATCTGTATTGGCGTTTGGTGGTAGTTGGGCTACTCGAATCCACTCAAGAAGGTTGTTGATGGTTTCTCTGGGTTTTATCACATCGGCATAAGGGAGTGCAATCGGCAACTGGCCGAAAGCTAACTGGCGAGCTAATGCCGATGGATTGTAAAATTCATAAGTCTGAGGAGAGGTTTTTGTGCTACCAAAGAAATTCACTGGAATGATTCTGGGAGTCACAATTGCCATCATCGCCTCATTGTCCCTGTCGAGAGCTTCATCAAATGGATTGAAGGACAGAGGGAGCATGCTATCTGGGTCATCATAAGCCAACCAAGGTCGTTCGTCTCTGGCCAAACCCTCATACAGAACCTGGAAGAATCGGCCGATCTGATCCGGATTACTCCCTAAACTAGGTAGAACGATGACAGCTTCGCCAAAGTTCAAGGGGGCACGCGTTGCCGATTCCTCTTCACCCAACACATGGTTTTCGGCTATATCTCTTGGGAAGTGCTGTGTGAACAAGTTGAAATCAAGGCGCTTATGCAGGTGCAGATTGAGCCACATATCAATAAACCACCAGGGGCCTCCCAGGTTGCCGATGGACTGGCCAAGCAGGAGTTTCTGGGCTACCTGATGGAGAAGGTGGTAAACAGCGCCAAGCAAGTATCGGCCGAGAGAAAATTGGCCACCGTTAGCCAGTCTCTCCGCTGCCGATAGATAAACGGAAGTTGGTCCTGCCGATCGACCACAGAATACAAACTTGTCCAGCCACATGTTCAGAAAGGTGGTTTGTTCCTTTATGGTGACAGATCCTTTCCCACGGTACTTCTGAATGTACCCTGACCAACCGCCGATAGCGCGAGTCTCCACTTTGGCACTAGGGGTAGTATCAAAAAAGTGGGTGCTATCGGCAGAAGATATATCTAGACCAGTAAGCATGGCTACATCGGCAAGGGTAGGAGAAGCAGGGCCGTGGCCAAAGGCGAAAGCATTGAGGGTGTCTGACCAAAAGTAGGATGCAACTATCAGCAATGACTCGTTCCTATGCATATCGGCAATGGACAATCTAATGCATTGGGCTAGCTTCCTTTCGCCCCACTGGACTTCATAAGAATTGCTGACTCTCAAGAACCAGTCTTTCCACCCTACGGTAGGGCTAGGCCAAGAACGGAAGGTATCTTTCCACAAATCTAAAGACAAATTTTCAGTTCTGAAGGGGATCCTGTTGGTTTCTGCATTAATAAGGTCGGTTGGATCTGGATCTCCTAGAGGACCGAGACATTGGAGGTGTGGTTGATCAGTGGGGATGAAAATTTTATTGGACAATTCCTAGTGATTTTTGGGATAAAAAGAAATACAAAGAGAAAAGAAAAGGAAGATATTCAGTAAAATGAATTGCGAGTGAACAGGGATATGAAGAAAAATACAGGAGACGGGGTGGAGATTTGACCTCAGGAACGACGAAGCCGACGGCCATCTTGCTGCGAAGGAAGCGTTTGAAGGCGCCGGAGTTGATGAGGAGGAGTACTTGTTGGAGGTCTTGGGAGCTTCGGATGGCGCCGCCGCTGGAAAAGTAAACTTGGGTGGTGGAATGATGTGATAGGGAAGGAGTACCCGAGAAGGAACTATTTATAGGACGAAATGGGCAAGGGCAAATCTGACTTTTCTCTTTGCCGCTTCCGAGAAATCCGAGGGTACTCAGGAAGATATGGTAACTGTTCGCACGATAATCTAGGGATTGTGCAGGTGATTTGATGGGAGGCGGTCATTATCTGAAGATATTTTACTGTGCAAGATCTCCTGGTCGGTCCATCGGCAGCATTCTATAACGGTCATATTGCCGATGGGCGGATAGAGGGGAAGTAATCGTTTGTGCGAATATCCTGGTCAGAACATCGGCAAATCTTTGTAACGGTATTATTGCCGATGTACGGCTGAGAAGAAATGCCCGTTTAAGAAGCTGGGGATTTCGAGGAATCTACGGAGGAATAGGATCAGAGTTGTTCAGATTGAGGTTGTCGGTTACCAGATTAGGAGCATTAATTGCGGGAAAAGGCATCATTACTGCAGAGAATTTCGAAGCATTAATAGTTTTATACTCCGAAACTGGGGGGCATGTGTTGACACCGTTTTTGGGCACGTGTCTAGGATGGCAGGATAAGGTGGCAGTACGATGTTTACAAGGTAAGTTGCCGATGAGGATGGTTGCCGATGAAGGAAAAGTTGAACGTGACTAAGTCTACAGGCAGTGATATGACTGTGCCGATGGCTGGATAAGAAAGTCTGCCGATGACTATGGCAAAGGATCTGCCGATGATGCAAAAAGGGAGTCCGGAAGCTGCCGGTCGTTGTATGGAGGAGTTTCAGTTTGTCACGGGGGATAGTTTTGTTATTTCCTTAATTATTTACATCGTTTTGTATACGGATTCCGTGTAGTTTGGAATTCGAATTCTAATCGTCTGGTTGTAGCTCTTTGAGCAGGGTATAAATATAGACCCTAGGGCCTTGTAATGAGATATCTATCAATCAATCAAACACACGTTTTTACTCATATTCCAACATCTACTTTTTCGACGACTTCGTCATACTTTTTCCTTTTTACTACGAGTTCTTAGGAATTCGTCGACTTAAGCTCGGCGTGTTCTCAAGTTCCGCGTGAATACCTCTTAGCCGTGACATCCGGGCGCATCGCTGTTGTCAGGACTAAAGTATTCGAGTTACCACCTTTGCCGATAGTAAGGTTAAATCGGCTGGCACGCCTTAACGTTTGAATCGGGTATTAGCCCTTTGTGTTTGCAGATCAGTTTTGCATCAACAGGTCCCCTCGAAATGGATTCCCGAAGTGGCTTTGCGTGACTGTTGGCCTCCAGAGCAGTTTCCAATAAACTGACCATAACTTTTTATTGGAAGTCGAAATGATGAACTGTTTCTTGGGTGTGAAACTAGACTCAAAGGGCTTTCCAGCAATGTATGCCAACCAACACGAAACATTGTAGATTGGTACAGTTTTACTTGGCAAGTTGTACCAACATTCTGTCACGACAGACTGTTGACCTTCTGAGCAGTCTGTACTAATTCTTGTCTGCAGGCAATATGGAGTATCCAAACTGGTCGCCACTAGAATCAATGGAAAGTAGACTCGTCAAGCTTTCCAACAAGTGCTCATGTACCTTACAACTCACCTCTCTAACCACCAAAGCTCTTATGAATTCTTCTGCTGTAGATTACAAGGAAAACAAATGTGTGGTGCCAACTGAAAATGATGGCGAGGCGAATACAAGAACAGAGAGTACCGATTATGATGGTTTTTATGTGGAGCTTGGTGGGGAGTAATACAAAAGGAATGTAATCTGAATTCTAGTTGTTGTAAAGTTAAGTAACGATCCAAACTAGAAGTTCTCTGCCTAGTGCTGATCAAAAGATTTGAAGTGTATAAATAGATCACACACACGCAAAGAAATTTCAGATTTGATGCAAACAAGGAGTATGATTGGGATGCAAGTGTTGCAATCAGACCCAACCAAAGTTTTGCACCAAACAAAGATAGCAAACTGCCTGCAGAACTTGATATGAAACTTTCAGCACTTGTGCACGTAAACCAACTAATCTTTCAGACTTTCTCTCTGAACCTTTCTCAACTTTTTTTTTCACTTCACTTTTTTTTGCACTTTCTTTTCTTCTTTTTTGACACACTTTTTTTTTATATAGAACTAAACACAGGATCAGATTGACACTTGCACAACTAAAGACTGAAATAAAACAACTACCAGAAGCTAGATAGGATCAAAGTTAACACAAAGGATGATATAGGCTATAGAGATTTTTTTGTGGGGACTTTTAGATATAAAAGAGGCACAAAGAACACGCGAAGGATAAATGATCAGCAACTAAAACAAAGACTCTAATGGACTGCGACTTAACCAAACTCACTAAAATAACAGATTGAAAGAAAGGTCTAAGCAATATATTTTTCTGGCTTTTTGGTGGATAGGACCAAGCAAAAATATATATGTAGCTAGGGATAAAATTCCTACCGTGGTAACAAAAGCTTTGATACCAGATGAAGCGTCACGTTATCCTGATCTTCACGACATAGGATGCACACCGATAACTAGCTGAAGAACAGCCGAATAACTTGCTGCAAGCAGCGATAACTAGTGCAACCTGTTAAATAAAACTCGAAGCCAACCACCGTCTTTAACCGGCAACCTGAATCGAGGATTCGCCCAACCACACTCTCAAGAAACCAACCAACATAGCCTACAATCAATCAAGGAATACCTTGAAGGGAGTAGGAGCACCAATTGGGAGCAGATGGCGCCGCCACCTATGTAATCCCGCGAGGAAATCACAAGAGCAAAGGGGTAGAGATCACTCTCTGGATTTGTTAGCACACAGCTGAACAAAGGGGTTCTGTATTTCAATTATCAAAAGTCTTAGATTACAATGAGTCTTAGCGGGTATTTATACTAGCAACAGCCCTGCTAGATAGGTATGAAAACGAAATAGAGTTTCTGAGGGAAGGCAATATGAAAGTTCTCCTCGAAATGGATTCCCGAAGTGGCTTTGCGTGACTGTTAGCCTCCAGAGCAGTTTCCAATAAACTGACCATAACTTTTTATTGGGAAGTCCAAATGATGAACCGTTTCTTGCGTGTGAAACTAGACTCAAAGGGCTTTCCAGCAATGTATGCCAACTAGCATGAAACATTGTAGATTGGTACAGTTTTACTTGGCAAGTTGTACCAACATTCTGTCACTAATCTCCTATTTGAACATCCGAAAAACAATTCCCCCTCATAATATTGTAAAGTGCAAAGAAATTCAAGGGTGAGAAGACTAGAACCCAACTCAGTTATGTTCCAAAAATTTGTCCAACCTAACATCTGGAAAATTAAGTCAAATTCAATATCCATACCTGTTTCTTGTAGCAAGATTGGATCAAGAGTAGGGGTGTGGATGAAATCTTTGTTCTTCAGCTGCTGGTAAACTTCCTTCTCCCTGCGGGTCTTTAGTCCAAGGTCTCCTATCTTGAAAAGGACCTTGACTTGCTGATCAGATGAAGATGACGGAGCTTGTGTGGTTGTCGGGTCGACGCTCATCTCTGATGGGTGCGAGGAGTGTCGAGATGAACTCCTTGTACCTATGTTCTTGAGAGCCTTCCCTGCGTTCTTCACCTTCTTGAACATCCTGTAAACAAAAGTTGGCAAAAACACAACTAGTGGAAAATGTGAGAGAAAATGTTAGTGGTCAGCTGTCCGGAATGTCAGTAGTCCAGGGGTTATTCGTTCAAGACAAGTTTTTATTTTGGCAGAACCTCCCCTTAAACAACTTTTACTTCCGCTTTGGACAGCGGTATCACTACTCACTAGGTGAAACTCACTCTCTCACTCAAAAACTACCAAATTCTTTCCCACTCTTCTCTTCCTCTCTACTCTCTTCTTACTTCACTACAAGAGCTCCTTCTCTGGAAACTGAAACTTGCGTGGTTTTCTGGAATGCTTGTGTGAAGAAGATGGAGGCAGGAGGTGGCAATTTATAGGAGGAAGGAAGGGCAGGGCGGGCGCCCTCTATAGGTGGGCCGACGCCCACTTTTGGTGCCCATCCTGGCTACTTTTTCTCCACTCCCTTCTTTGCTTAACTCTTACGCAAAATAATAGATCATGGGTGGTGGTTGGTCGGTGGAAAAGTGCTGGTGAGTGGAGTTATGTTGGTGGATCAAATAATGTGATGGGATGTATGTGAGGTGTGTGTATGACATGTGGGACCCAAGGAGTGTGGGTCATGCTTCTAGAAGGTTGCTATAATTAAATATAATGCAGAAGAAATCTATGAGAATTGAAACTTATTTGAAATGATAATGAAAAATATTTTTGTGCCTCCACAATAATTAATAAAATATGGGTTGTTACACACCATAAATATTATTTATATGGGACTTTTTATTATTATAATAATGCTATGAATAAATATGACTAATGCAAGAATTAAATATGTAAGTATTAATGATGCGGATAAATACCAATTTACCTTCCAGTGAGGGTTTGGGATTTTTAGGTCCCCCAAGCTGGACCTCCAAATATTTTAATCTTCTGAATTACCTTCCTCCGAAGATGGTGTCTCCAATGGTTCTTCATGAACTTCCTTCACTGTAGGGTCTCTCTCTGGTCTGGGTTTGAATGTGAAGTGTTCTTCTTTTCCGTTTATGTTGAACTTGATTTCTCCTTTCCCGACATCGATGTGGGCATTGGCGGTGCTCAGAAATGGCCTTCCAAGGATAATGGACACTTTTGAGTCAGGACTCATGTCCAGTACCACGAAGTCTACTGGCACAAGGAAATCTCTGATCTTGACTGGAATGTTTTCGGCGATGCCCAACGGGCGATGCCACATTGATGTTGGTTCTAGGGTCGTATGCTCAAGCTTCTCGTAGACTGATGCTGGCATCACACTGACACTTGCTCCGAGATCACAAAGTGCATTGTTGAAGTGTTGGTTTCTGATCGAGCAATCAATAGTGGGGCATCCTGGATCCTTCTTCTTCCTTGGTGGTATATTGAGGATGGCCGCACTACATTCTTCTTTCAGCTTGATAACCTTAGTGGTGGGCAGTGGTCTCTTCTTGTTAAGAATATCTCTGATGTACTTTGCATATGTGGGTACCTGTATGGCATCAAGTAGAGGTATGTTGACATATAATTTCTAAATGACCTCTACAAACTTACCAAACTGCTCATCCAACTGCAGTCCTCTGTTTCTTCTAGGAAATGGCAAATAGTTGGTGTCGTAAAAATCTTTCCTCATTTCTCTAGTTCTTGGTGGTTGCAGCAGATCTTCTGCTTTAACTGGGCTTTCTTCTTCTATCACTGCTGGTTCCACTGGTGCTGATGTTCTTTGTTTCTCTTTTGGGTATGGGGGATCTCTGGTGGCTTTGCCTCCTCTAGTAATTATATTCTTTACCTACTCAATGTTAGTAGCAACAGGCAGTGCAGCAGCTAACTTTATTAATTTAAGCTCTACCTTTTTATTAAGAGTGTTTTGCTCATCAAAGGCAGTTAATAGAAAATCCATTTTATTGTGTATATCGTTTAGAGATGAATCATTTGTATCTAGCCTTTGTTTAACTTCATCATTAATTTTGGATTGTTGAGCAATTATCTCTTTTAATGAAAGTTGCTTGAGAGTGTTACCTGAATTCATACCTTTGCTATTGGGTTGACTCGAAGGGTTTGATATTTGTGTGCTGTCTCAATAGCCCTTTGATCTTCTTTGAACTTGGCCATCTGGTCAATCCAATGGAGCAAATTTTCCATCTTGGTTGATAATGCATTTACTTCTACTGGTATTTCTTCAGTTTGATGACATTTGGTTTTCTGCTTTCTTATCCAAAAGTATCTCTGCTTTTCCAATTGTAAGCTCTAAGAATGATCCTTTAGCAGATGCATCTAGGCACTCACGAGCCTTCTGGGTTAATCCATGGTAGAAGGTCTGCATAAGTAATCATGTGGCCATTCCATGGTGAGGACAATCTGATATGTATTCTTGAAAACGCTCCCATGCTTTTGAAATGGTTTCTGTCTTCTGCTGTTGGAAACTGACAATATTTCCTCTTACGGCAGTTGTTTTGCCTATAGGGAAAAACTTTGATAGAAAGGCATCTGATAAGTTCGTCCAGTTGTTGCTGTTATCTTGATGAGTGTAGAACCACTTCCTTGCTTTCCCTTCTAGTGAGAATGGAAAAAGGCGAAGCAGTATGACGTCTTTGTCAACTCCATTGATGTGGATTGTGCTTCCAATTTCTAAGAAATTCTGCAAGTGTGCACTAGCATCTTCATGTGCCTTTCCACTAAATTGTGTAGCTTGCACCAAATTGATGAGGCTTGACTTGAGCTCAAACTCGGGTACTCCTTCTACTGCAAATCTTGGACCAGTGGGAATGTTCTCAAGACTTGGAGCAGAGAATTCTTGTAGGGTCTTCTATGCCATAGCTTCAGCAATTGGTAGCTAGTTTCTTCTTTCTTTCTTGATTGCTTTGGTTCTGATGATGAAGAGTTGAATGTACCCAAAGTCAATCCTGATATACCCTGTATAAAAATATAAACATAGAAAAACAACAGGGTGAACCTACCAAAGCAGAGGTGCCTTGTTATGATTTCTCACTTAGTAGCTGTTTTATGCAATTATTTCTCTATAGTCTAGTCTAATATTTTATGTGAATAACCTTGACTGATTTCCTGACTTTCCTTACCGTTCCCCGGCAACGGCGCCAGAAATGCTTGTTCACACTAGCTAACACCACTTAGATACTAGGTTGTCATCCCCAGCATGGTGCCAGAGTGTACAAAGGCATTTATAAATATGGAGGCTCTCTAGAAAATAATCTATTCTATCTGCAAGCGCACAGATAAAACACCTCATTGTAGCATTTCACCAGGATAAGTACTCCAGGTATCGTTATTTATAATTTTGCTTAAGAGAACAAGGGGTGAAATTAAGGTAAGGATTAAATCTATCAAGGCATAGACTAGAGATAAACTTGCAAGAACATGATTACTAATGAGAAACTCGTCACACAGTCACTTACTTTGGCAGGGGGTAAACCATAAAGATAATGATAATGAATTATAAGTTCATGGGTAAATAACACAACGATTAGAAAATAGACTACTCCTCATATATGTAGGTGACGTCGGATTAGCTAGAGAATGGATTCTAAGTTATCTACTATCTATTAAGTCACAATCTACTCTAGTTATCTACAAGATCATGTATAGCATAAAAGACTCTTCATTCATGTATAAGGAACATTGCTAAAGTAAATCAGAACATCGTAAGACTTACTCCGCAATACAAATTCTGCCTATCCTATCGACAGAGGGTGGACTATATAAGAATCAACGAAGCTATCACTATCGCGAACTACCACACAACCCGGCCAATAGGATACATTTGCAGGTAAATAACATTTAAGCACCACGCCCATATGTGATCTACCACTTAACTCCCTCGAGTCAAGAGCTAAGCGCTTTGCAAACTTATACATAAACTCATTATCAATCATAACTATATCAAATATAGAACTAGAGCAAACTAAGAGCATAATAAATAGAGACATAATGTAATTAGAACAAAGTATTAGAGAAAGATATGAATAATACCAATCTTTATTACCGAAGATCCGAATCCAGAGCGTAGTGCTCTAATTCTCTAATTGCTATCTAATCAAACCTCTAAACTTGAAGGATTAGAGAGTAGCTAATTCTAATTCTCTGTGGGAGAGAAGCTCTAAACCCTAACTTTGATGCCTACCTCTTCTCTTCTCTCCCCTAGGGGTGGAGAGGCCTTGGTTATATAGTCCTTTCAAGTGAATTTGGGCCGTCGGATCAAACCGACATTGATCTCACGGTTTTCCTTGATCCTTTAGGTCAGTGGAGCACGATCCAAGAGTTTGGTTCGAATTGGCCCCGAGACCTGGGCGGCCGCCCAAGGGGGGAGGGCGGGCGCCCTGCCCCCGAGCCCGTCCGGTCTCCCGTTCGTTCCTGTGGCTTCTGGACTCTTCTAGATTGAGAAAAATTGCGTGGCAGGTAATTGTCTCGTTGTAAACATGACATGTGGGCCTTCTCTCCATATTTTCTGATAACTCCCTGCAAAACTAGATAAACACCGAAGCTCCTAGAATTCTGTCAGATAAAACCCTAATTCTAGATGTTTGGTGCATATTGATCATTTTCCATGGTGCATATCGAGAGCATTGAGAGCGTGCTTCGGGGCTGCCTTTGGAGGGATGAAACAGACTTTGGCTGCTCTAATCCCCTCAAAGTAAGGCCTCTCTTCCTTCGTAGTGTAGCGGATGCTGCTGATCTCGCCGCTCTGGTTGGTCTTGACTCCAACAACCCTCTCATTGGGTCTGGGTGGAAGGATCCTTGTGTCGGCTGGCACCTTGATGGTGGTCTCCTTCTTGGCTGACGGTCCCTTGAGAAGTAGGGGTTGTGGCGGTGCGGTGAGAACTGGTTGAGCATGGTAGGATTGGGCGGAGCTGCGCTAGCGTAATGGCATGGCTTCTAGCTGTCGCTCTGTGTTGGCCGGGACGAGAGCATGGGTGTCGGGGTCTTCCTTAGGCTTCTTGTTGAGGTTGTAGGGAACGACTTCCCAATCATCGTGGAACTCTTCGGCCATTGGAGCAGCGAGGAACTAAACAAGCTCTAATTGAAAAAGGAGAGAAGGCTTGAATAGATTGGTGTTTGAAAACTGACGTCAGGGGTCTGTTTATATAGGGGTCAAAAAGTGCCTCTAGGGGTTGTTTGGGTTACTCCCGTCGTCGTGCGTGCGAAACTTTCCATCTGAAGGATTATTTGGATTACCATAAGTGTGTTTTCCATAACATCGGGACCGAAAGGAGTCAGGGGCTGGGCGCCCGCCCTGTGCCTGGCCCCTCTGTGGGCCCGCTTCCTCGAGCGTGTTTCTAGATGCAAAACTTATTAGGAAAATATATGTGTGACCCAAAAACGTCAGATTAACAATGTTGGGCTCTAAATCTCCATGGGAAGGTAAAAATGGATTACGTCTATTTCTTCTAATTCTTTATTAGGCTCTAAAAATAATTTAAGACGTTGACCATTTACCCTGAATAACGTACCTTCGTCATTTTGAAGTATGATAGCTCCATGGAATGATGAATTGATTACCTTGAATGGTCCTTCCCATTTACTCTGGAGTTTTCCATGCTCGAAAAGCTTCACCGTGGAATTAAAAAGTAATACCTTATCTCCGTGTGCGAACTCCTTCTTCTTGATCCTCTTGTGATGCCACCTTTTGACTCTTTCTTTATAGATCTTTGAATTGTGGTATGCTTTCTCTCGCCATTCTTCCAATTCTGATAGTTGCATTCTTCTATGATCTCCAGCAACATCTAGGTCCATATTCCATCTCCTTATGGCCCAGTGTGCTTTGAACTCTAGTCAACAGGTAGGTGGCAAGTCTTCTCGTACACCAATTGGTATGGGGACATTCCAATTGGGGTCTTGTATGCTGTCCGGTATGCCCAGAGTGCATCGGGTAACTTGTCTTTCCATGTCGTTCCCATTTCATTCACTGTCTTCTGAAGAATATTCTTGATTTGCTTGTTGGAAGTTTCTGCTTGGCCACTTGTCTGAGGATGATAGGGAGTAGCGACGTTGTGACGGATTCCATGTTTTGATAGATATTGCTTGAAGCGTTTGTCGATGAAGTGTGCTGCTCCATCACTTATCACTACTCTAGGAACTCCAAATCTTGGAAATATAATTTCTTCAAACATCCTCTTTGAACTGATGTTGTCGGCATGCTTGCAAGGTAATGCCTCTACGCACTTGGAGACGTAGTCAACTGCCACTAAGATGAACTCACACTTCTTTGATGGGGGAAATGGACCCATGTAGTCTATTCCCCAGACATCAAAGAGCTCAATCTAAAGGTTGTTGGTGATTGGCATGGCATCCCTTGTGTTTATGTTTCCGTGCCTTTGACATGGCCCACATCTTCTGATATATTGCTTCGTGTCTTCATACATTGTAGGCCAGTAGAATCCACACTGCCAGATCTTTGAATGTGTACGGAATGCTCCATAATGACCTCCATATGGTGACGAATGACATCTGTCGATGATCTTCCATCCTTCCTCAGTGGTCACACACCTCCTGAGTAAGCCATCAGAGCATACTCGGAAGAGGTATGGCTCATCTCATATATGTGAACGACTTTCTTGAATAAGCTTCTTCTTGTTTGCTCCTGGTGGTACATACCCTGAAACCATAAAATCTACAATATCTGCATACCAGGGGTCAGACCTGTTAATCTCGTAGAGCATGTCGTCCCGGAGTGAATCATTGATGGGGGTTTCCTGTGGTCTCTTAAAATACATTCTAGACAAGTGATCAGCAACAGAATTTCTACTCCCTTTTTATCTTTTATTTCTAAGTCAAATTCTTGAAGTAATAAGATCCATCTAATCACGCGAGATTTAGCATCTTTTTCAGTGAGCATATATTTTAGTGCAGCATGATTAGTGTAAACAATTATTTTAGCTCCAACTAAATAAGATCTAAATTTATCAATGGCAAAGACAACAACCAGAAGCTCTTTTTCAGTGGTTGCATAATTAAGTTGAGCTCCTGTCAAAGTTTTACTGGCATAAGCAATTGCATGATGCTTCTTATTTTTAATTTGTCCCAAAACTGCCCCCACAGCATAATTGTTTGGTATTCTTAACATCATTACCAAAAGTAGACTTAGTTTTCTAATTCTGATAACGGTGCCAAAAATGCCAAACCTATCCCTCATACCACTTAAGCCAAGTTGTCATCCCCAGCATGATATAAGAGACGCGGTATTGAAATATGCAATTGCTCTTCTAAATAAATAATGAATGGGATCTGCAAGCGCGCAGATTAATACCGATGTAGCATTTTAACCGGGAAGTATTCTAGGTATCATTATTTATATTTTTACCACTGGAAAGGGATTAACAATCATCAATATTGATTACAGAATAGAATATGAGAATGAGTATCTATCATTGCATATATAATTGAGAACATTTATCTAACTCTTTCATACAGGGATAAGTGTCACATAAAGGATATATGAAGTAATGAATAGTGACAAAGATAATTAATCTGATCAGCATAACTAGCCACATATAAATATGATAAGCACCTCAATTAGATACTCTAGAAAGTCATTAGCATGGAATTAGAACGAACTACAAGAATATTTCCTAAGTTATTCTCAACTATATAGTCTAGCATTATCATAGTTAGTGCAAGCATACTTAGCAATCATTGCGAGACAAGACTACGCCCATGCATAGTGATATTAGCAAGGTAAATGAGAAACATAGCAATCACTCCCCTGTAATAATATTGCTCTGCCAGCCCAATACACGAGAGGGGGACTATATAAGAATCAATGAAGCTGTCACTATCACGAACTACCCCACGATCTGGCATATTGGGTACAATCGCAGATAAATACAGTATAAGCACCACGCCTACACAATATCTATCATTTACCCATGGATCCGATGGATAAACGCTATACGATCCTAAGCATGTATATAGATCCAATCTAACTAAGCCAAGTACATAACTATGATAAACTAAGAACAATATAATCTTGAATATAAGCAAGTAGAGGAAAGTCATAAGCAATATATTGAAGTAGAACAAAGTCATATTCATAATATTGAAGAACAAAGATGATTAGAAGAACAACTAGAAGAACAATTAGAGAATTACCAACAATCCTCTTGACAGATCCGGAAACCAATCGAAGATTGACTCCTTCTAGTTCTAATCCTATGTAGCTATGCTAATCTAGATATCTAATTGATGTGGTGGCTCTAATCTTGATCAGAGGCTTCTTCTCCCTTGAGGAATAATGAATTAGGGTTGAGAGGCTCTCTCCTCTAGGGGCCAGGGGTCTGGTTTTATAGTACCTTCAAGTGAATATGGGCCGTTGGATCAAACCGACATTGATTGAACGGTTATCCTTGATCCTTTAGGTCGGTGGAGATTAGTCCCGAAAGAGAGTCCTGATTGGACTCTAGAGGTGGGCGGGCGCCCAGGTCAACTGGGCGGGCGCCCAGTGCCTGGCCCCGTTCGGCCTCCGCTTCCTTCCCGTGGCTTCTGGAGTCTTCTAGATGTAAGATAGTTGCGCGGCACGTTAATATCTCTATGTAATCCCGACGTGTGGGCCTTTCTTCCATATTTCCTGATAACCCCCTGCAGAAATAGACAAACACCAAAACTCGTGGAATTCTGTCAGATAAAACCCTAAGTCTGGATGTTCATTTCATTTGGATCCTTTTCTTTGTTTATTTGATAATTAAATTTGATACTTAAGGACCGTCAACAAACTCCCCCAAGCTTACCTCTTGCTCGTCCCTGAGCAAAGATAGTCTCAGTAATGGATCAGAAGTTGTTGCAATACTTTTAAAAGATTGACGGTACACATGCTTCTAAATAAGATCTCATCTCTGAGTTAGAGTAAACAGTCAAGACTTAAAACTTATTCATTTTACCTTTCACCATGGGACTTGTAACCGTCTCTTCTGTCTTGAGTAGTTAAAAGATAGAACAGTCTAGCCAAGTGCCATGTCTCTTATTCTTGATCTGCTATAGCTCCAGAGTTTTTGTAGATTTTCAAATAAAACTCAGAGATTCCTTGTATGATTCTCTCAAATCTCTCTTTTGTGGTATTTCTGGATCCTTACCAAGGCAGTGATGGTATATGCCTTCTCTCAATATATGTGGTATTTGTGGCATGAAGCATAGTGACATTGTCTTCTCTCTCACACTACTCTAATAAGGCTTTACTATCTGGAGCTCATAGGTGGGAGATGAAATATACATACTCACAAGACATTTATTGTATAGTCAAACCATGGATCCAAAGAAACAAATCCATAAGTCAAATCAAGATGTGCATATGTGGCGAATGAATGGTGTATGGTGATGATGGTGATAGCAATGGTGAAAGTCTAATTCTACTTTTGCTCTTTTGAGAGGATACATGCCTTTCTTGCTCTTTGAAACTTTGTGAGGAGAATGAGATGCTCTTCTTTTTTTTCTTTTCTCTCAGGTGGGTATCTTGTACCCCTAATTCTACTGTCGGACACTTGTCCATTTTTACCTCTCATCTCACTTTTTCTTTTCTTTGAGGTTCCGGGCACTTGCCCCTTTTTATTTCCTCGTATTTCTTTCTTTTTTCTTCTCTTTTTTAGAGCACTCATCTCTTGAGATAATATAGCAAGTGGTAGTGACAAGATAACTTGAGCATTTATTTCACAGGGGAAAAACAAATATGTTTTTGGCTATTCTCTCCCGGATTAGGAGTAGAATATTTTTGGGTGGTTCTGGAGATGGAAATGGATGGATATATATGGATGGTACTTCCGGAGTAGATGCAACATGCGTGAGTGAACGTGCAAGTGAATCTTGATTTAACCACATGACAAGCTCCTAAGAGTCTACACAACTTGACCACACTCAATGCTCATAAGTAGTAAATAGTAAATGTGTGGCTTAAAGTCTAGCAAGCATGTATATATGGCTGTGGTAGGAATTTAAACTCTCATCATACAGGAACTCATCATGCAACATTTTAAAGATTTTCAAACATAAAATTCTCTAGAATTCTAGCATCTCTAGGAACAGATAAACAACAGCTCAACCTTCCCATATCATATCCGTTAACAACTTAGACTTCAGATCAAGTTTTCTTCCCACAAGTTTAGGTTTAGAGCAAGCTTTAAATTATAACAGTTATGTCTAAACTTGAGAGAGAACTTAAAATTTGCAAATTAGGCAGAGCAACTATTCATCATATCCATGCTAGAGTTTTATTGTTAAGATTCAGATTAGCATAGCCACTTTATTTATTTATTAAGCACACTAAGCAAAAGATATATATATATAAGCACAAAATCTTTATTTGGTTTTTCCTGGTTTATGTATATTTATATTCTAATATAATATAAGATAGATAGATAGAAATACTTAGCGGGATGAATGGGGGTGCTCTCCCCCAAGCTGAATTTTGACGTAATTTCTCTTGATGTAGCTAGCTGGTGGCACAGGTATATTTGAAAGTCGGCAGTATCCTGACAGCGATTAGAATGTCCTCCGTCTGCTAGTCTTCTTGATTCTTAAATTATGTGGAGCTCAAATAGACAACAAAGCTTGTGGAACTGATTAAGTGTTAGCATAAATATCTAGCATTTATCATGTTGAGACTCCTTAGTAAATATTACTCCGTGTTTTTATATTTTCATTTTTATAGAGCAGAAAAATATTTATTTTATTTTTATGCCACCACAGTGAATGTACTTATAGGTTTTATGCCACTCGTATACTCACATGGGGCTTACTATTTTTTAACATTTTTATTTTCTTTTTAGGATAGTATGAATATGATTAACTAAGTAAACTATTTAAATAACTGAAAGGAAAAGGATAACTACCAAGTTTACCTCTTGGCAAGGCGTTCGGTGTTTTTAAGTCCTCCGAATGGGACTCTCCGTTTTCTAGTTGTCCTGGGATTCGTTGTGTGGCGGAGTCGGTGCTTCCGGCGGCGCCTCTTCTTCATGTATGGTTATCTTCTCTCTCCACACCTGACTCGGTGCTTCGGTCTCCTCAGGATAGTTCTGTTTAAACAGTATGTCTTCTGACCTTACCACTTCTTCTTCAGTCTGCCCATTCGTCCTTAATGATTTGCCTCCTCTAGTTGCGGTTGCGTCGTTTTCTGACCTGCTTAGAGCCTTCAACGATGTAGTTAGGGTCAGTAAAATAACGGCGTACCTTCTCTGAGGGGAAGTGCATATGGACTTCTCCGGTTCCAATGTAGATGATTGCTTTAACGGTGCTGAGAAACAGTCTTCCAAGGATGATGGGTGGATCGTATTCGTCTTCTCCCATGTCAATAACCTGAAATTCTATGTAGACAAAATGATCGTCTATTTTGACAGGGACATCAGTTACTGTTCCTTTAACCTCTCGAAACGTCTGATCTGCCATCTGGAGCTGAATGTATGTTGGTTTTACGGGCATGGTTCCGAACAAGAGCTGATAGGTGACTGCGGCCATTATGTTGACGCCCGATCCGGGGTCGCAAGTCGTCTTGTAGAAGTTGTATCCATTTATGGAGCAATAGATGCTTGGCATTCCTAGGTCATCCTTCTTGGTTAGAAACGGTGACTTAAGTTGATGATCTTGGCCTCCATGAACTACAGTGACCATCTTAGCTGACTCGGTCCACACTTGCTTGTTCCTGTTCCTCCTGTTGGTCCTCTTCCTTGATTCACGTCTGGATTGCTCTGGGATTTGTGTAGTCTTGTTCTTGAAGAAAAACGTCTCGTTTCTCCCTTTGATGTAGAAACTGATCTTGGCAGCACTAGCATAGATGACAGCTCCCGAGGTGTTCAAGAATGGCCTCCCTAAGATGATAGGTGCTCTCTCATCATTACCGGTCTCTATCACCACGAAGTCTGCTGGGGCGTACAAGGTACCAACTCAGACACAAAGGTTCTTCAATATTCCTTTTGGAAAACTTATCGTCTGATCTGCAAACTGCAAACACATGGTTGTCTCTAATAAAGGATATGTAAAGAATTTTTCATAGAGTACTCTAGGTATAATGTTGACGCTAGAGCCAAAGTCGCAGAGTGCTTCTGGAACGTCCACCATGCCGATGGAGATCGGGATGACGGGGCGTCCTGGATCGCCTCTCTTGACCGGCAGAAGGTCAGTAGTGAATTCAGCGACGGGGTTACTCTAATTACCTACATCAAACATGTCTACAAGATTTGCAGATTCTAATCCTTCCGGTTGTGATGGTATACCGGGGTTAGTAGCAGGAACAGCAGCAGCTATTTGATTTAACTGAGATTCAATCATTTTATTAAAGCTAATTTGATTCTTGATGGCAGTAGAGAAATTATCCATTCTATTATTTATATTTTCTAGCATTTTATCATTAGAAGTCAATTTCTTAGATAGGTTATCCATTAGCTTTCCTTGATTAGTCACTAACTCTCTCAGAGGTGGAAAATTATTATTATTGTTGTAAGAATTGTTACCTTGATAATTACCTGAGTAGTTAGGCCTTTGTTGATTCCAACCTTGATTTTGTTGAGGATGGTTGTAGTAGTTGTTGTTGTTATTGTTGATGTAGTTCACATCCTCAAGTATCTCAAGGCAGTGATTGCCTGAGTGTCCAGTGTCTCCACACTCCTCACAAGTCATGTGAGAGTCGTAGATGTGCATAACTTCTTTCTTATCTCCAGCTCTATCATCGAGCTTCTTCATGAGCAGTTCTAGCTTTGCAGGCAGCATGTCTACCTCCTTGAGCTGATGCATACCTCCACCTCTCTTGCGTGTCTGGGTCCTCTCTTCATTCCAGCCTTGATTGGACGCCATCTTCTCCACAAGAGTTGTGGCTTGTGATATGGTAAGTGATAAGAATGCTCCTCCAGCTGCAGCATCCATGGTCTCTCGGACACTATTGCCGAGCCCATGATAAAATGTCTGCATCAATAGCCAACTCTCCATTCCATGATGGGGACATTCTAGGATGTAGTCTTGGAAGCGCTCTCATGCTTCTGGAACAGATTTATCATTTTGTTGCTGAAAACTAGTAATTTTCCCACGGAGAGCATTGGTCTTGCCCATGGGAAAGAACTTAGCTAGGAAGTTTGTTGAGCAGAGTGCCCACGTAGTATTCTTCTCCTTTGTAGCGTAGAACCACTGCTTTGCTCTTCCTAACAGTGAGAACGGGAAGAGGCGAAGTAGTATAGCATCTCTGGGGACTCCTGATATGGTGAATGTGTTGCAAATCTCCAGGAAATGTTGGAGATGAACACTAGCATCTTCATGTGCCTTCCCACAGAACTGGTTGGATTGCACCATGTTGATAAGTCCAGGCTTGAGCTCAAAGTTGCCATCGATCTCTGCAGCAGGTCCAGTGTGGATGTTGTCCGTAGTGGGAGCTGAGAACTCGCAGATTGATTTGTTCGCCATGGCTTCAAATTCTGAAGACAGGTTCCCGTGATCTTCTTGATTGGATGAAGCTTCTTGCTGAAGTGTTGATGATCTCTTCTTGAGCTTGGCTCTTGTTTTTCTGAATAATGCTTCGGGATTGTCAACAAAATTTCCTGAAAGATGTCTTCTATTCATACATTCCCCTGCATAAGATAAAATGGAAAAATATCGGGGTAAAACTGTATGATAGAATAGATAAGCTCAATCATATTAGTGATGTGAATGATAACTCAAAAATCTATATCCATTCTTGATTAGTAATCAACCATCCCCGGCAACGACGCCAAAAATGTTTGTTGGGTATTCTTAACATCATTACCAAAAGTAGACTTAGTTTTCTAATTCTGATAACGGTGCCAAAAATGCCAAACCTATCCCTCATACCACTTAAGCCAAGTTGTCATCCCCAGCATGATATAAGAGACGCGGTATTGAAATATGCAATTGCTCTTCTAAATAAATAATGAATGGGATCTGCAAGCGCACAGATTAGTATCGATGTAGCATTTTAACCGGGAAGTATTCCAGGTATCGTTATTTATATTTTTACCACTGGAAAGGGATTAACAATCATCAAAATTGATTACAAAATAGAATATGAGATTGAGTATCTATCATTGCATATATAATTGAGAACATTTATCTAACTCTTTCATACAGGGATAAGTGTCACATAAATGATATATGAAGTAATGAATAGTGACAAAGATAATTAATCTGATCAGCATAACTAGCCACATATAAATATGATAAGCACCTCAATTAGATACTCTAGAAAGTCATTAGCATGGAATTAGAACGAACTACAAGAATATTTCCTAAGTTATTCTCAACTATATAGTCTAGCATTATCATAGTTAGTGCAAGCATACTTAGCAATCATTGCGAGACAAGACTACGCCCATGCATAGTGATATTAGCAAGGTAAATGAGAAACATAGCAATCACTCCCCTGTAATAATATTGCTCTGCCAGCCCAATACACGAGAGGGTTAATATATAAGAATCAATGAAGCTGTCACTATCACGAACTACCCCACGATCAGGCATATTGGGTACAATCGCAGATAAATACGGTATAAGCACCACGCCTACACAATATCTATCATTTACCTATGGATCCGATGGATAAACGCTATACGATCCTAAGCATGTATATAGATCCAATCTAACTAAGCCAAGTACATAACTATGATAAACTAAAAACAATATAATCTTGAATATAAGCAAGTAGAGCAAAGTCATAAGCAATATATTGAAGTAGAACAAAGTCATATTCATAATATTGAAGAACAAAGATGATTAGAAGAATAATTAGAAGAACAATTAGAGAATTACCAAGAATCCTCTTGACAGATCCAAAAACCAATCGAAGATTGACTCCTTCTAGTTCTAATCCTATGTAGCTATGCTAATCTAGATATCTAATTGATGTGGTGGCTCTAATCTTGATCAGAGGCTTCTTCTCCCTTGAGGAATAATGAATTAAGGTTGAGAGGCTCTCTCCTCTAGAGGCCAGGGGGTCTGGTTTTATAGTACCTTCAAGTGAATATGGGCCGTTGGATCAAACCGACATTGATTGAACGGTTATCCATGATCCTTTAGGTCGGTGGAGATTAGTCTCGAAAGAGAGTCCTGATTGGACTCTAGAGGTGGGCGGGCGCCCAGGTCAACTGGGCGGGCGCCCAACGCTTGGCCCCTTTCGGCCTCCGCTTCCTTCCCCTGGCTTCTGGAGTCTTCTAGATGTAAGACGCGGCACGTTAATATCTCTATGTAATCCCGACGTGTGGGCCTTTCTTCCATATTTCCTGATAACCCCCTGCAGAAATAGACAAACACCAAAACTCGTGGAATTCTGTCACATAAAACCCTAAGTCTGGATGTTGATTTCATTTGGATCCTTTTCTTTGTTTATTTGATAATTAAATTTTATACTTAAGGACCGTCAACAATAATCACTAGCATCACACATAATTTCAAAAGGCAACGACCAATCAGGGGGTTGAATGATTGGTGCAGAGATGAGTGCTTTCTTTAATAAATTGAAAGATGTTAGACATGCATCATCAAATTCAAAAGGAGCATCCTTGGCTAGCAAAAGAGTAAGTGGTCTAGCAATGAATGAAAAATCTTTTATGAATCTACGATAAAAACCAGCATGGCCAAGAAAGCTTCGAATTCCTTTATATTCACAGGTGGAGGTAGTTGTTCAATTACTTCAATTTTAGCTTTGTCTACCTCAATACCTCTTTCAGACACTAGGTGTCCCAGCACTATTCCTTCCCTAACCATGAAATGACATTTTTCCCAATTAAGGACTAAGTGCTTTTCTTCACATCTTTGCAAAACCTTGTCTAAGTTTTCAAGACAACTATCAAAAGTTTTTCCATAAACAGAGAAATCATCCATGAAAACTTCCATAATCTCTTCAATCATATCAGAAAATATAGACATCATGCATCTTTGAAAAGAAGCTGGTGCATTACATAACCCAAAAGACATTCTACGGTAAGCATAAGTTCCGTATGGGCATGTAAAAGTGGTTTTGCTTTGATCATCGGGATGGATCAGGATCTGGTGATACCCTGAATATCCATCTAAGAAAAAGAAGAACGAATGGTTCGCTAATCGCTCTAGCATCTCATCTATGTAAGGTAAAGGAAAATGATCCTTTCTCGTGGCTTTGTTTAGTTTCCTATAGTCTATGCACATCCGCCATCCTGTGATGGTGTGTTGCCAAATTAGCTCGTTCTTTTCATTCATAATGACAGTCATGCCTCCCTTTTTAGGCACAACTTGCACTAGGCTTACCCACTCACTGTGCGGCACAGGATATATAATCCCTGCATGCAGCAACTTTATAACTTCCTTTTTAACTACCTCTCTCATCGTGTTGTTAAGTCTACGTTGGGGCTCTCAAAAGGGTGAAACAGAAGGATGTGTTGGAATACGATGGGTACAAATCATAGGACTGATTCCCGTAAGATCTTGGAGTGAGTAGCCAAAAACTGAGTGTTGTTTCTCAAGAATGGTCATCAACCGCAGAGTTTGCTCCTGAGTGAGTTTATCACTAATGATCACAGGAAACTCTGGATTGTTGTTTAGGAAAGCATAGGTAAGACCGGGTGGTAAAGTTTTAAGCTCTATGGGAGGTCTAGGCGTTTCTGCAAACTCGTCTAAGGGTTTAGGTTCAGAAGGTTCAGCCTCTTCTTCTATGAAGAAAGGAGCTTCTTCTTCTAAGTCTGGTTCATCTAAAAGCTAGAGAGATGCAGCCTTTACCTCCTCCATAGGATCAGGCAAAAGATATGACTCGGCCTTATTATTTAAAGAGTGTGAAATTGTTATTGGAAATTTAAAAGTTTTTCCAAAAGAAATGTGTAGCTTTCTAGTATGACCTTCATAAAGGAGTCTTCTAAAAGGTTGTCCTATCAACAGGTCGAAGTCCCATGTATCAAAGATATAGAAGTTCAAATGAACCATGGAGCCTTCTATCGTAAGAGGTAGGACATTAATAATTCCAAGACTGGGGACTAATCGTCCCGAAGATTCCTTTATGACCTTTGTTGTGGGGGTTAAAACCAAATTTTTAAATAATTTAAGTGCAAAAGATTTAGACATGATGTTGATCCCCACAACAGGATTATAGAGAGCATCAAATCGATCAGAATTATAAGCATATCGTATAGTTATAGATGGTGTGTCCAAACGGACCACCTCAGAGGAAAGCTCTGATTCCTCCAACCACTCGCTACTCATGACTGAGATAAGCTCTCTTAATTGATGTTCAGTTGGCAAACAAATGCTAAAATGGCCGTTTTGGGGTTTGTCTATAGAATGGTAGTTTGAAATGTTTCCTAAATCGGCAAAAAGATCAGATTCTATATCCAGCATGAAATCAGGTGGTGGAATTTCTTCCTTTTGTGGCTCAGAACTTGGGATAGCTAAAGTAGATAGAGAATTTGGCAGAGTGTCTACTTTAGCTTCGTGGGTTTCATCATGAAGGGTATTATCCATCTCAGCTTCTAGGATTCTATCTAGGATCACTCTAGCATCATCAGTAGGGATGCGAAAGAAAGAACCTCTAGATATTGTATGTAGCATTTGTTTATGATCTTTCTGAAGACCTCGAAAAAAGTGAAATAAGAGAACAGGGTCTTCAAGATTAAGGTTTGGACCAGATTCTAAAAGATCAGAAAAACGTTTCTAGGATTTTCCCAAAGTTTCATTATCTTTTTGTTTAAAAGATAGGACTTCGAGTCTAAGGTCGCCGATACGGTCGAGGGAATAAAATCTAGACAAAAGTTGGCTCATAAAACTCTCCATTCACCTCGCTGTTGACTTACCTTCTGATTATACCATTGTCTAGCTTCTCCCCTTAAAGAAAAAGGAAAAAGCTTCCAACGTAAAGTTTTATCAGAAATGCCTTCAATGCGAAGACAATCACATGTTTGCTCAAAATCTCTAATATGAAGGCAAAGGTTTTCATCTTCCTTTCCTGAAAAAGATAGGTTTTGAATCATGGCAATCAACCTGGAACTTAACCTATACTGGGATGTTTGGATAGGCTGTGATGACTCCTATGGTAAAAGGTCAGTTTCCCGAAGGTGTTGCAAAATGATAAATTGATTTAGAATCTTGGTTTTCCATAAGGTAAGAGTAAATAAAACAAATAAAGAATATAAAAGATAAAAGTATAGATACAAGCTAGTAGTAAGACTCAAGGTTATCTCAGCAAACCGTCTTTCTCCCCGGCAACAGCGCCAGAAATGCTTGTTGATATTTGGGAACGCAATAAGGAATTGATCCGCAAGCGCACGGATATCGGTGAGCACTTCACCCGGGAGGTTATCCAGAGTATCGTATTTATATTTTTACCACTAGGAGAAAGAGTGCATCTGACTAACCCAGTCTATTACTACTAACCTTTAGGCTACAAAGAATGTTTCTCGATGTGAGTGATAAATAGAGAAGACTACAACCGTAATCTCTTTCTAACCTTGGTAAGGATGATCTACTGCTCTAATGGGGAAGCATACGGAATCTAGACACCACAGAGGATGTTCAACCCGCACCTATAAACCCTATCCTTCCTGCTATCGAGATATGGTCTGCAAAGGTAACTCAGAAATGTCACGTTCCTCGCTACTACCACGGTCCAGCTAGTCAGGGAATATCTTTGAGTATCCTAGCCCAAACACCACGTCTACGCAAGAGATGATTACTCTAAACTCTACGCGAAGAGATTAAAGTAAACTCATAAACCAAAGAATAATAAAACAAGAACTTACTAGAATTTAGAAGTCGAAATACTGAAGAATCCTAGGAGCAAGCTTCGGGTTAGGAAAACTCAATCCCACAGGTACAACCTCGGAGTAGACACCGATAGGTCGGGCTTCCTCCGATCTACACCTCCACTCTATCTCTCTCAATCTAGTAGAAACTAGACGATCTAATTCTACTCACATTGGATGCTAAGCCCTAAGTCTATTTAGAGGAGAGGTGTTCCTTCGAGGGCTCCTCTCACCTTTATGATGAACTTGTTCTCCTCTAGGAGCCAGGGGGTCTGGTTTTATAGTCCCCTCAGGTGAACGTGAGCCGTCGGATCAAACCGACATTGATTGAACGGATATCCTTGATCCTTTAGGTCGGTGGAGCATGATCCACGAAGAGAGTCCTGATTGGACTCCAAAGGGGGGCGGGCGCCCTAGTCCCTAGGGCGGGCGCCCTAGGCCAGGCCCCGTTCGGTCTCCGCTTTGTTCCCGTGGCTTCTAGAGTCTTCTAGATGGTAGAAAATTGCGCGGTGCGTTAATATCTCTATGTTATCCCGACATGAGGGCCTTTTTCCTTATTTCCTGATAACCCCCTGCAGAAACAGATAAACAACAAAACTCGTGGAATTCTGTCAGATCAAACCCTAATTCTAGGTGTTGTTTGCATATTGGTCCTTTATCTTGTTTATTTGATAATTAAAATTGATACTTAAGAACCGTCAACAACGGTGCGTTGCGGAATTAGCTCATTCTTTTCATTCGTAACAACAGTCATGCCTCCCTTTTAGGCACAACTTGAACAGGGCTCACCCACTCACTGTGCGGCACAAGATATATAATCCCTGCATGCAGCAACTTTATAACTTTCTTTTTAACTACCTCTCTCATCGCGTTGTTAAGTCTACGTTAGGGCTCTCGAGAGGGTGAAACAGAAGGATCTGTTGGAATACGATGGGTACAAATCATAGGACTGATTCCTGTAAGATCTTGGAGTGAGTAGCCAAAAACTGAGTGATGTTTCTCAAGAATGGTCATCAATCGCAGAGTTTGCTCCTGAGTGAGTTTATCACTAATGATCACAGGAAACTCTGGATTGTTATTTAGGAAAGCATAGGTAAGACCGGGTGGTAAAGTTTTAAGCTCTATGGGAGGTCTAGGCATTTCTACAAACTCGTCTAAGGGTTCAGGTTCAGAAGGTTCAGCCTCTTCTTCTATGAAGAAAGGAGCTTCTTCTTCTAAGTCTGGTTCATCTAAAAGCTCTAGAGATGCAGCCTTTACCTCCTCCATAGGATCAGGCAAAAGATATGACTCGTCCTTATTATTTAAGGAGTGTGAAATTGTTATTGGAAATTTAAAAGTTTTTCCAAAAGAAATGTGTAGCTTTCCAGTATGACCTTGATAAAGGAGTCTTCTGAAAGGTTGTCCTATCAACAGGTCGAAGTCCCAAGTTTCAAAGATATAGAAGTTCAAATGAACCATGGAGCCTTCTACCAATAAGTGTAGGACATTAATAATTCCAAGACTGGGGACTAATCGTCTCGAAGATTCCTTTATGACCTTTGTTGTGGGGGTTAAGACCAAATTTTTAAATAGTTTAAGTGCAAAAGATTCAGACATGATGTTGATCCCCACAACAGGATTATAGAGAGCATCAAATTGATCAGATTCATAAGCACAGCGTATAGTTATAGGAGTTGTGTCCAAACGGATCACATCAGAGGAAAGCTTTGACTCCTCCAACCATTCGCTACTCATGACTGTGATAAGCTCTCTCAATTGATGTTCAGTTGGCAAACAAATGCTAAAATGGCCGTTTTGGCGTCTGTCAATAGAATGGTAGTTTGAAATGTTTCCAAAATCGGCAAAAAGATCAGATTCTATATCCAACATGAAATCAGGTGGTGGAATTTCATCCTTTTGTTGCTCAAAACTTGGGATAGTTAAAGTAGATGGAGAATTTGGCAGAGTGCCTACTTTGGCTTCGTGGGTTTCATCATGAAGGGTATTATCCATCTCAGCTTCTAGGATTCTATCTAGGATCACTCTAGCGTCATTAGTAGGGATGCGAAAGAAAGAACCTCTAGACATTGTATGTAGCATTTGTTTATGATTTTTCTGAAGACCTCGAAAAAAGTGAAATAAAAGAACAGGGTCTTCAAGATTAAGGTTTGGACCAGATTCTAAATGATCAGAAAAATGTTTCTAGGATTTTCCCAAAGTCTCATTATCTTTTTGTTTAAAAGATAGGACTTCGAGTCTAAGGTCACCGATACGGTCGAGGGAATAAAAATCTAGGCAAAAGTTGGCTTGTAAAACTCCCCATTCAGCTCGTTGTTGACTTACCTTCTGATTATACCATTGTCTAGCTTCTCCCCTTAAAGAAAAAGGAAAAAGCTTCCAACGTAAAGTTTTATCAGAAATGCCTTCAATGCGAAGACAATCACATGTTTGCTCAAAATCTCTAATATGAAGGTAAGGGTTTTCGTCTTCCTTTCCTAAAAAAGATAGGTTTTGAATCATAGCAATCAACCTAGAACTTAACCTATACTGGGATGTTTGGATAGGCTGTGATGACTCCCATGGTAAAAGGTCAGTTTCAAAAGGTGTTGCAAATTGATAGATTGATTTAGAATCTTGGTTTTCCATAAGGTAAGAGTAAAGAATATAAAGAATAATAAAAGATAAAAAAGATAAAAGTATAAATACAAGCTAGTAGTAAGACTCAAGGTTATCTCAGCAAACCGTATTTCTCCCCGGCAACGACGCGAGAAATGCTTGTTGATATTTGGTAACGCAATAAGAAATTGATCCGCAAGCGCACGGATATCGGTGAGCACTTCACCCGGGATGTTATCCAGAGTATCGTATTTATATTTTTACCAGTAGGAGAAAGAGTGCATCTGACTAACCCGGTCTATTACTACTAACCTTTAGGCTACAAAGAATGTGACTCGATGTGAGTGATGTATAGAGAAGACTACAACCGTAATCTCGTTCTAACCTTGGTAAGGATGATCTACTTTGGGGAAGCTCACGGAATCTTGACACCACAAAGGATGTTCGACCCGCATCGATAAACCCTATCGATCCTACTAGCGGGATATGGGCTGCAAAGGTAACTCGGAAATGTCACGTTCCTCGCTACTACCACGGTCCAGCTAGTCAGGGGATATCTATGAGTATCCTAGCGCAAACACCACGTTTACACTAGAGATGATTACTCTAAACTCTACGCGAAGAGATCAAAGTAAACTCGTAAACCAAAGAACAATAAAACAAGAACTTACTAGAATTTAGAAGTTGAAATACTGAGGAATCCTAGGAGCAAGCCTCCGGTTAGAAGACTTGATCCCGCAGGGACAACCTTGGAGTAGACACCGACAGGTCGGGCTTCCTCCGATCTACATCTCCACTCTATCTCTCTCAATCTAGTAGATCTAGTCTACTCTCACATTGGATGCTAAGCCCTAAGTCTATGTAGAGGAAAGGTTATCCTTCGAGGGCACCTCTCAACTCTATGATGAACTTCTTCTCCTCCAGGGGCCAGGGGGTCTGCTTATATAGTCCCCTTAGGTGAACGTGGGCCGTCGGATTAAACCGACATTGATTGAATGGTTATCCTTGATCCTTTAGGTCAGTGGAGCATGATTCGCGAGATTCACCGTGATTGGTGGAAACACCAAGGCGGGCGCCCTAGGGGGCAGGCCGGGCGCCCTGCTCCCGGGCCCGATCGCCTTCTCGTTTGTTCCCGTGGCTTCTGGAGTCTTCTAGATGGTAGAAAATTGCGCGGCACGTTAATATCTCTATGTAATCCCGACATGTGGGTCTTTCTTCCTTATTTCCAGATAACCCCCTGCAGAAACAAATAAACAACAAAACTCATGGAATTCTGTCAGATCAAACCCTAATTCTAGGTGTTGTTTGTATATTGGTCCTTTCCCTTGTTTATTTGATAAGTAAAATTGATACTTAAGAACCGTCAACAGCCATGAGGCATAGGTGTGTAGAGGATGTAGATGGTGTTGAAGATGATGGTGATGAAGCATCAATGGCAATGGCGGCAACCTTCTCATCATCACTTTCGTTGCCGGAGGAGTCACCACTTGTGCTTTCAATATCGGTGAGCCAATCACCAACAATGTAAGCCTTGCCATTTTTCTTCTTGTGGTACTCCTTCTTCTTGCCACCTTTCTTCTTGTATGGCTTCTTGTCGTTCTTCTCATTATCACTTGAATCATCTTGCTCTTTGTTCTTCTTCTTGTACTTGTTGTTGGCAGTCATTATAGACCAATCATAAACTGCCAACTTGATCCAAAAGGAGAAGAAGCAGTCATATTATATACACACATGCATTTTATTACTAACAAGTTCCACTTGTACAGTGATTATATTTTGTAGGAATTATAGTGCAACAAGTGGAAATGTGCCATACCACGAAGAAAGCGCAAAGTACCAAAAGACGTATTCAGATATACGCAAACTAAGAAAATAGAGAAAGGCCCGAACAACGCCGAACTGGGCCTGATCGTAACCATCGGAGAGATCCAGGCCCATAGCCAAACCGACCACGCGAAGGCGGTGGCTAGGGGGACCCACCAAGGGTGCGGCCGCACCCTGGTGCGGGCACACCCCTAGAGGCGGCAAATCAGGCCCATCTTTCTCAGGCGGTTGCATGCTGCCATGCATAGGACGGTTTCACCTACTAGCAAATTTAGATGCGACGAACCGTCCTAGTTCCACTATAAAAAGAGAGGCACTCCCCCCCTTTTCAATATACACATCATTTGGGGTCAATTTACCTCACACCTCTCACTTGTATCTTTAGTCTAGATTAGTAGTAGAGCAAGGCAAGAGCTAGTAAGGAGAGCTTGTCTCCTTGGAAGAAAGGATCTTCTTGGTATGAATAATATTCAATCTTCTTCCATGAGCAAGTTCTATTCATCTTTATATGATTATGCATATGAACTAGAGTATGGTTTTGTTCTTATCATGTTCGTAGTATATGAACTACTTCTTAGTACTTGTGCTATGTTCTTGATATGTTCATCATAGTTCTTCATTGTTCATAAGATTAGTATGATTAGGAGTAGAATTAGGAATGGGATGATGGTTCACTATGCTGTGATGGTTGCTCTTAGCCTAGCCTATCACTCTGAAGGGGTGGGGCCTGCGGGGGTTAGGAGTTGTTTCCAATTACGTGAACATGGTGTTCAGGTATGTGGGAATCAGTGGATGTGCGGGTATCTTTCGGGTAGAGGGGTAGGTGGCAGGGTAGTGACAGCTCTATCATCCTTTGCATTCCCCCACAATCAGGTATTCTGACAGGAGTTCTATAAAGTCTCTATCAGCTGGGTATATCCAGCTGCAGGGATCTCCCCTCATATCAGGCTTAGTTCTAACTCTATTTATTGCTAATTAGATGATCCACTAATAGTTCTATGCATAGTTATATGTGCGCCATGCCTGCTCAATTAGATTTATTTCTTTATTCTTTATTTATTATTTCTCTTCTATTTTATCATTGAGGTTGATCCAATGTGGGTCCACTATCTTGAATATCATGTTTATTCCTATTTACTCTATGCCTACCAATCATTCAATAAGTAATCATGTTTACACCATGTTTGATCGCTTTGCCTTCCTACGGGAATTATAAATTCGACACCCTTGAATACTCACGGGTTGAAATGCTATAGTGATACTTCTTCATTCATGAACTATCGATTGGTGTACCTAAGTACCGTTACTTAAGATTGTAATCCTTGTGCACTTTCAACCGTAGTGCCACAGCTTTGCATATCACAAGTAAGGATGGTTAGGAAGGCCAATCCGGCATTCCTAATTATTGTTACTAGACTGCACTGCTTAGGCCGGTGCCCTCGAGTTGCCTTGGGTTATCTCTGTGATGTAGCGATAGTTACGGTATGCCAACACCCGACATTTCTGGTGCCATAGCTAAGGATGGATCTATGGTCTATTTTTAGTAGTGACGCTAAGAAATGCCAACAAGCATTTTTGGTGCCATTGCCGGGGAAGGCAAAAATCATACTGGCATAAACATTGATTCCATAATAAGCATTGGTAGCCATAGATTAAGCAGGATAACTTTACTGTTTTCTTCCTCTTTTTATTGGAATGAAAACAGGATAGTGTATGAGCGGTTTCAACTTGCCGGCAAACTTCCATAGTGATCCAGAAACACTCCTAAGGAAGAGAAGGGTTCGTACCGTCTCTTCTTCTACTATGCAGCCGGCAAGCGAATCAACCGTTCCAGCACCAACTGCACCAATTGCTATGGCCAAGACACTCCGTGACTACTCCACTCCCATTGTTGCCAACGTGCCGACTGGGCCCGCTATCAATATGGGGAATGGAAGCTTTGAGATCCGCACTGGCCTCATCTCTATGGTGTAGGCAAGCCAATTCTATGGCCTGCCAAGCGAGGATGCCAACGCCCTCCTTTAGAACTTCCTTGAGCTGTGCGACACCGTCGTCATCAAGGACGTCACGCAGAACAGCATCAAGCTCCATCTGTTTCCCTTTTCCTTTGCCGGAAAGGTGAAACAATGGTTTTATCAGAACAAGGAAACTGTTGACACATGGGAAAAGTGCCCCGCGGCATTCCTCGCCAGGTTCTTCCCCATGAGCAGGACCAGCGCTCTGAGGGGGAAGATCTCTAACTTCCAGCAATCTTCACTAGAGTCCATACCCGAAGCACAGGAGAGGCTCCAGGAGTACATTCGAGCCTGTCCTCATCATGGAATGGAAGACTGGCTTGTGCTCCAAAACTTCTACGAAGGCCTCACAGCCATGTCAAAAGGGCACGTAGATGCCGCAGCTGGAGGTGCATTCCTTTCTCTCACCATTAATGAAGCTACTGCCCTCATCGAGAAGATGGTGGCAAATCAAAGCTGGGGAGAAGGAAGGAAAACACAAAAAGGCTCGCTATCTGTGAAGGAGGCAGATGTGCTTGCCGCAAAAATAGACTTGCTGCTGCAAAGGATGGACGGACAAGATGCAAATCTCAACATGGCAACGTCCAAACAGTGAACTCACACACATCTTGTGATGTTTGTGGTGATGATGGCCATTCGCGGAACAATTGCCCCGAAACCCAAGAAGAAGCAGCATATGTCAACAATGGGTTTCGGCCACCACAGCAATGTAACAACGGGTGGAACAATCAGCACCGCCTGTACGGTAATTTCTTCAATCAGCCTTCCTTGAAAGATCTGGTCATAGGGCAAGCTAAAATCAACGAGAATCTAACCAAGAAGTTGTCCTACAATGACAAGATCATTGAGAACATCAATGCTAAGCTTGAAACTCTTTGTTCATCTGTCAAAAGTCAGACGAGTTTCAACAAGATGATAGAAACACAGATAGCACAGATAGCTGCATCAATTCCAGTCACTGACACCGAGAGGATCTCACAGCACCCGGAAACCTCTACTAAGTTCGTCCATGCAGTCATAGAAGAATGAAGGAAGGAAAGTCTTGCCAACGGACTATAAATGTTGAGCCCTTGCCGAAGGCATTCGGTAGTTATCTAAACAAAAAACTATATATAATAAAAATAAATTTTGTGCTATTTATTTCCTAATAAAGATATCTAAAGGGGGCCCACGGCATCAAGCAAGCTTGGGGGAGGTGTCTCCGCTCAGGTATTATGTCTTTTAAAATTCTTTAAATTTCATTTTAGTTTCCCTTTTTATAGAAAGTTTTTAATTTTAGTTTCCAAAAGTTTCCCTTTCTATAGTTTTATTTTTAGTCAAAAATAAAGTTTTTCTGAAAATCTTATAAAAATTATTTTCTGGTAGTATAGATTTTCCCATTTCCAAATCTTATTTTTATATAATTTTTGAAACCCAAAAAAATATTTTGAATAAATTTGTGGAAAATCAAAATCTGAAGCAAGATTTCGAACCAAGTCTTATCGTAACTAGAGAGACGTTTGGGGTCACCATTGGAGCCAGCAGCCAAAAGGCCAGGCAAAGGCGGGCCCACCACTAGTGCGGGCGCACTAGGGTGCGGCCACACCCTGCCCAAGGCCTGCTGGCTTCGGCCTTTGGGCAACGGCTAGTAGCCGTTGAGGGGGGCGCTCCCCCGCCTGCGATCAACTCTATAAATAGAGAGGATCCCAGGTGGAGCACCTCACCCCTCTCACACATATTTTTTACTCTTCCCTTCTTCACTCTCTTGCTCCACTTTGCTTCATAGCCTACTCCACAAGCTTAGTGCAAGAAAATTCTGTCGAAAACCTCTTGCACACTTCCCTCTCTAAGCAAAAACACCATACACTTGTGCTAGCTCGTCCACCATGAATAGAATTTTCGGGCTTAGAAGGAGCCGCCGCCAACGCAGGGAAGATCCACCAACCCCTGCAAGGAACGAGCAGCCGACACATGGAGGAGAGGAGGAGGAGCCACACGACCACTCCATTGACGAGGCCGATGCCCCCTTCATCGACTTGGAGAGCGAGCGGGAGATGCAGGCATACAACCACATGATGGAACGCGAGTTCCTCCATTCGCCGGCATTCGACCCCGCATTCTTGCACCAAATAGGCATGTATGTTGAGTTTGATACTATTTTCGAGCATCTTGGTTGGAGTAGAGTTGCCCCGTTCATGAGCTTGGGTCACGTCTTTTGACGACCCAAATTTTGGGCACTCTACAAATTGTCGATTATGGTATTACCTTCCGTTGCTTTGGAAGAGATTTTGGTATTTATGGGAATGATCTTGCCAACCGTTTCAGTTTCCATGAGCGGTGCTCCATTGACATAGGTTTCTCCCTCGGGGGTTACCAACATCATGCTTTCTGGCATTTGATCTCGGGGCAACACGTCATTGGAAAGTTTCAGGAGCATTCTGCCAACATCCATCACCCCACTCTGAGGCTTCTCCATAAGTGGATCGCTAGTTCGTTCTTTTCAAGAGATGATACACATCTTACTAACGACATAGAGTTGAAGTTGCTTTATGCTGCGCTCAAAAAGATTAAGGTTGCACCTGTGGTTGAGCTTGTTAATCATTGGTTGCATTCCATTAAGACTTCAACTGCTATCATGTGCACATCTCTTATTACTTGCCTTGCTTCAAGTGTTGACCCCCATGCTGCTAATACCATTATTTACATCACTACTCCTCGCATCATGATTAATGAATCACATCTTTCACATGCACATATGATTAAACGCGACGAAATAGGTAAAAAGATTTTATATTATTTTTTGGGATATACAAACGAGATCCAGTTACCTAACCCGGATCTCGCTTTGTATAATTTCCCATCACTCACCTTCAGACTCATTGAGAGGAAAGGAGGACACAGGAGATCTGTTTCTCACAGGAACTCACGGAGGAGAGAACAAGAAGAGCAGGCAGCACAATTAGCAAGGGCAGCACAGGCAGCACAGCCAGCACCATCCACACAACCAGCACAGCACACTCCACCACCAGCTATGCCAGGGATGGGATGGACCCCTGCTATACCTGCACCCGGATTTACCCCTGGGTATGGATATGGTATGGGATACGTTCCTCACCCCAACGAGGCTGGAGGTTCGAGCTGGCAGGCAGGAGGGTCGAGGTGGCAGGCGCACGGAGGCGCAGGCCCAAGCGAGCTAGAGGCATATGCGGCAGGGGGGGTCCAGGCATCACGAGCCAGGACACTCCTCACGTTCCGAGGGAATGCCTCCCCCTGTTCACCCTCAGGTCACACTGGACGTCCTCAACACTCGCATGGGAGGACTGGAGCTCAAGAACAGGCAGATCCAAGGTACGTTGAATGCCCACATCCAGACTGCTACCCAATGGCATCAGCAGACCCAGCAGAGCTTCATCGACCTTGAGGATGCAAGCCGTCACCGGCACGAGGCACAGATGGCCTACCTGCGATCCATGGGACATTTCCCTGGACCGCAGTAGTGAGCTAGCTTGGGGGAGGACCCCCACAAGAGGTAACATGTATCTTACATTCTTGCACTTAATTTTAGTTATTAGTTTCAATATTTAAATTTCAGCAATTTTTCATTATCTTTCAAAAAAAATTCCACTCTCATGTGCGCTATGATATGTTAGTTTCTCTTCTGTTGAAATGATGAATAGTTGCTCTATCTATAATTCTCTAGTATCTAAGTTATAATTTAGTGTTCATCAAGATTTAAGTTTGTTGGCTAAAAATGTCTCATTCTGAGAACTTGAAATCTTGTGGGTGGCAAATGCATGATCCTTTTCTAAGTTGTTGCGAGACATGATATGGTATAAATAGATTTTGCTATGACTTTGTTCTAAGAGAAACTTGACATCCGGAGTTTTCTTTTCAAAAATTCAAAACAAAGAGTTCCTCAATGATTATGAAATACCTACCAAGGCCATATGACTTGCTTAGTAGTTTGTACACCTTTAGTCATATGCGGCTTGCGGCGCTTTGAGTTGAGTCAAATCTCACGTATCCTAGAGTGAGATTATGGTCATGCACCCATGATATGAGATTCATGCACCCACCAAATAAAGCTGACTCTCACATTGAGAAGTTGCGCACAACATGCACCCTTCCATCCACCAAAAATATACCAACTCTTACCCTGAGAGTTGCGCCTTAGCTTCCACCAAATAAGTATGCCAAACTCTCACCCTAAGGTTTGCGCATCCTCATACACAATTTTACTCCTTACATCACCATCATGACATCTCTCCATTTTCCTCTTTGAGATCCCTTTGAAACATGTGGGCATCGGTAATCCATGAAAAAAAAAGAAAAGCCAAAAGGCATGGACGGGAAAATCAAAATCCCCGTCAGAATATATATATATATATATATATATATATATATATATATATATATATATATATATGATCCATTTTTTTAGGGCCCATATGTTTACATTCTCTCATTCTCTTCCTCAAATAAAGAGAGTCATGATACAAGGAGTAACCAAAAATATTTAGATAGGAATACCACCAAAAAAAATTCCACACACTTGCATATCTCAATCAAGGTGTATGACTTGTATCTCCTCATGGTCTGGGCTTTGACTTGGCAACACAAGTGTCGTAAGTACACTCACCTTTATACCTTCCCAAAGCTCCATTCTCAGCCTTAGTGGTAGGTCTTAAAGGCAAACACAGATGCCTTTGGTGAGGATTTCGTACACATTGAGCGATCGAGAGAATCATTCGAGGAACTTATTTATTTTGCAAAAATTTATAAAACCACCGGATTGATGGTCTATCAAGGGATGAATGAATGGTGAGTCTATTACAACCATTCAATCTTGCAACCACCCAAGAACTTGGAAAAGCTATAAGCCCCATGAGAAGTCAAGGTAAAGAGTGGATAGCATGCTAACTTATTTAAATTGCGAATGAATGCTTTGTTATAGGTATGGTACTCTTGAATTATATCAGCATAGTAGCAACTCCTGATCAACAACCATACTTCATTATTTGCTCGAGACGAGCAAAGGTTAAGCTTGGGGGACTTGTTGGCAGTCATTATAGACCAATCATAAACTGCCAACTAGATCCAAAAGGAGAAGAAGCAATCATATTATATACACACATGCATTTTATTACTAACAAGTTCCACTTGTACCATAGCGATTATATTTCGCAGGAATTATAGTGCAACAAGTGGAAATGTGGCATACCACGAAGAAAGCGCAAAGTAGCAAAAGACGTATTTAGAAATGTGCAAACCATGTCCCCTCCATCAAAAAGAATCTAGTTAGCGGCTCACAGCTTTGTAGAGATGGCTATAAAATAGTCTTTGAGGCCAATAAAGTTATACTTTCAAAGTTTGGAACTTTTATTGGTAAAGGTTATGATTGTGAAGGCTTGTTCCGCTTATCTATGCATGATGTGTAATAAAATCGTGAACCATACTGTGATTTCGAATGAGTCGAATATTTGGCATTTGCGATTTTGTCATGTTAATTATGGTTGTTTAACGTGGCTAGCAAATATGAATTTAATCCCGAAATTTAATCTAGTCAAAGGTTCTAAGTGCCATGTATGCGTGCAATCCAAGCAACCTCGCAAGCCTCACAAAGTTGCGGAGGCGAGGAACTTGGCACCATTAGAACTAATCCATTCCGATCTATGCGAGATGAATGGTGAGTTGACTAAAGGTGGTAAACGATACTTCATTACTTTTGTAGACGATTGTACTAGATTTTGTCATGTGTACTTGCTTAAAACAAAGGATGAAGCATTACAATATTTTAAAGCCTATAAAACTGATGTAGAAAATCAACTTGAGAGAAAAATTAAACGCTTAAGGTCCGATCGTGGTGGAGAATATTTTTCAAGTGATTTTTCTGATTTCTACGTAGAATATGGAATTATTCATGAGAGGACACCGCCATACTCACCACAGTCCAATAGGATTGCCGAAAGAAAGAATCGTACTCTAACTGAGATGGTTAACGTCATGTTAGAGACTTCAGGTCTATCTAAGGAATGGTGGGGTGAGACGATATTGACAACGTGTCATGTCCTAAATAGAGTTCCTACAAAGAATAAAGAAATCACACCATTTGAGGAATAGGAAAAGAAAAGAATAAATGTCTCCTATTTGCATACCTGGGGTTGTTTGGCTAAAGTGAATGTGCCAATAAACAAGAAACGTAAACTCGGACCTAAGAGAGTTGATTGTATTTTCCCTGGTTATGCTACTCACAGCGTAGGGTATAGGTTTTTAATTATAAATTCTGGAGTATCAGATATGCATGTTGGTACTATAATGGAATCTAGAGATGCAACATTCTTTGAAACTGAGTTTCCTATGAAAAGTACACCTAATATTTCTAGTCATGAGTCTATAAATTCCCATGAGCAATTTATTCTGATAGAACAATCTGAGCAACCCCATGTTCACTATCCTGAGGAGGATGATAATGTAGTCACTCGAACGAGCAAAACAAAAAGAAAAGTGAAGTCTTTTGGAGATGACTATATTGTGTACCTCGTGGATGATACCCCAACAACCATTAAAGAGGCATTTTCCTCTCCTGATGCTGACTTGTGGAAGGAAGCAATAAGGAATGAGATGGATTCAATAATGTCTAATGGAACTTGGGAAGTGGTTGAACGGCCTTATGGGTGTAAACCTATAGGGTGTAAATGGGTGTTCAAGAAAAAGCTTAGGCCTGATGGTACAATTGAGAGGTACAAGGCTAGGCTTGTGGCTAAGGGTTATACCCAAAGAGAAGGGGAAGATTTCTTTGATACTTATTCACCTGTTGCCCGTTTGACCACAATTCGAGTGTTACTATCTTTGGCTGCCTCTCATGGTCTTCTCATTCATCAGATGGATGTGAAGACAGCTTTCCTAAATGGAGAGTTAGAGGAAGAGATCTATATGGATCAGCCTGATGGATTTGTAACAAGTGGTGAAAAGGGCAAGGTGTGTAAGTTATTAAAATCCCTTTATGGCCTAAAACAAGCTCCAAAACAATGGCATGAGAAGTTTGACAGAACCTTAACTTCTACCAGCTTTGCTGTTAATGAAGCTGACAAATGTGTGTACTATCGGTTTGGTGGGGGTGAAGGTGTGTTCCTTTGTCTGTACGTGGATGACATACTGATCCTTGGGACAAGCCTTGATGTGATCAAGGAAGTTAAAGACTTTTTTTCTAATAACTTTGAGATGAAAGATTTGGGAGAAGCTGATGTTATTCTTAACATTAAGCTTTCAAGGGAAGGCAATGGTGGGATTACACTTGTGCCGTCCCACTATGTGGAAAAGATTTTAAGTCACTTTGTGTACAGTGACTGTCAATCTGCTCCTACGCCTTATGATCCTAGTGTGCTATTGAGGAAAAATCGAAGAGTAGCAAGGGATCAACTAAGATTCTCCCAAATTATAGGCTCATTGATGTACCTTGCTAGTGCCACAAGGCCTGATATCTCGTTTGCAGTGAGCAAACTTAGCCGGTTTGTGTCAAATCCAGGAGATATTCATTAGCAAGCTCTTGAGAGAGTGATGCGCTATCTGAAAGGTACTGTGAGCTATGGCATTCACTATACCGGATACCTTAAGGTATTAGAGGGTTATTGTGATGCCAATTGGATATCTGATGCTGATGTGTTAAAGGCCACAAGTGGATATGTGTTTCTGCTTGGAGGTGGCGCTGTTTCATGGAAGTCTTGCAAGCAGACTATCTTAACGAAGTCAACCATAGAAGCAGAACTCACAGCATTAGACACCGCCGGCGCTGAGGTCGAGTGGCTTCGTGAACTCCTGATGGATCTACCGGTGATTGAAAAACCTGTGTCGGCTATTTCCATGAACTGTGACAATCAAACGGTGATCACTAAAAACCTGTGTTGCCCATGTGCCTTGTGTCAGAATTTGAAGGAATATTCTAGCTCTAGAAATATTCACTCACATTTGTTGAAGTCGGGTTTTATGCCAAACTATATTTGTTGGACCAAGTATAGAGAAAACAGGATAATGATGGAAGAAGGTGAAGAAGAACAGTTGGAGCATGACGACATTATTGCTCAATACGGTGACTTCGGTGATACAGCAATGAGAAAAGCTGAAGATGAGGCAGGTGCAGAAGGCACACCTGTTGAAGATGATGCTCGTGGTGATGTCATTCATGAAGCATAGAAAGATTGTGAAAGTGAAAAAGAGAAGACAAAGTTTGACCACATGTTAGAAGATCATAAGAAATTACTATACCCATCTGCCCAGGATGGGCAAAAAAATTGGGTACAACACTGGAGTTGTTAAAATGGAAGGCACAGAATGGTGTATCCGATAAGGCATTTGGGCAATTACCGAAGATCCAAAAAAGATGCTGCCGAAGCCTAATGAACTACCCAGTACTACGCACGAAGCAAAACAAATCGTCTGTCCTTTGGGATTAGAAATCAAGAAGATACATGCATGTCCTAACGACTGCATCCTATACCGTGGCAAAGACTACGAGAATTTAGATGAATGCCCCGTATGTAAAGCATCACGGTATAAGATCAGGCGAGATGACCCTGGCAATGTTGAGGGGGAAGAACGTCCCAGAAAAAAAATCCCTGCAAAGGTTATGTGGTATGCTCCTATAATACCACGTCTGAAACATCTTTTTCGAAATAAATATCATGCAAAATTGTTGCAGTGGCACAAAGAAGATTGTAAATTAGACAACATGTTGAGACACCCTGCTAATGGGTCCCAGTGGAGAGCAATAGATAGGGAATTTCCAGAGTTTGCAAAAGACGCAAGAAACATAAGGTTCGCTTTAAGTACGGACGGTATGAATCCTTTTGGTGAGCAGAGCAGTAGTCATAGCACTTGGCCTCTTACACTATGTATCTACAACCTTCCTCCATGGTTATGAATGAAGCGAAAGTTCATTATGATGCTGGTGCTCATCCAAGGCCCAAAGCAACCGGGCAATGACATTGATGTCTATCTAAGGCCATTAATTGAAGAATTCCTTCTTTCATGGAGTGAAACAGGTGTTCGTGTGTGGGATGAGTACAAACAGGAACACTTCGACCTGCGAGCATTGTTGTTTGTGACAATCAATGATTGGCCTGCTCTAAGTAATCTTTCAGGGCAGACAAACAAGGGATATAATGCATGCATACACTGTTTTGATGACCTTGATAGTATATATTTGAAAAAATGCAGAAAGGTCGTGTACCTTGGGTATCGTCGATTTCTTTCTATGAATCACCCAGTTAGAAAGAAAGGAAAGCATTTTAAAGTTAAGGCAGACCACTGATGCAAGCCTCGCAACAGAACTGGAGAAGATGTATTTGAGATGGTTAAGGATGTGAAAGTAATTTTTGGTAAGGGACAAGGCAGCCAACCAGTTCCAAAAGATGCAGCGGGTCATGCACCCATGTGGAAGAAGTCAATATTTTGGGAGCTACCCTATTGGCAAGTCATAGAGGTCCAGAATGCGATCGACGTCATACACCTAACAAAGAATCTTTGTGTGAACCTTCTAGGATTCATGGGTGTGTATGGTAAGCCTAAGGATTCACTTGAAGCACAACAAGACTTGCAACGCTTGGAAAAACGAGAAAACTTGCATCCAGAGAAGACAGATGATGGACGCCAATATTTAAGACCTGCTAGCTACACTCTTAGTAATGAAGAGAAAGAAATCATGTTTGAATGCTTAAGCAGCATCAAGGTCACATCTGGATTCACCTCTAATATAAAAGGTATAATTAATGTGCCCGAGAAGAAATTTCTGAACTTAAAGTCGCATGACTGCCATGTGCTTATGACGCAATTGCTTCCAGTTGCATTAAGAGGAATTCTACCTCCACATGTACGTATGGCCACCGTAAAGCTTTGTGCATTCCTCAATGCAATTTCTTAGAAGGCAATCAATCCACTGGAACTAGCTGCTCTACAGAATGATGTGGTTCAATGTCTTGTCAGCTTTGAGTTAGTGTTCCCTCAATCCTTCTTTGATATAATGACACACCTCCTAGTTCATCTGGTCAAGGAGATCAATATTCTTGGTCCTGTGTTCCTACATAATATGGCTCCTTTCGAGAGGTTTATGGGAGTTCTGAAGAAATATGTTCACCAACGTGCTCGGCTAGAAGGAAGCATCGCAGTGGGCTATGGGACAGACGAGGTCATTGAGTTCTGTGTTTAATTCATTCCTGAACTTGACCCAATTGGTGTTCCTGAATCGCGACACGAGGGGAGACTGAGTGGAAAGGGAACACTAGGAAAGAAAACATACATTGGTACGGGGGATGATTCTTTCAATAAAGCACACTACACAGTTCTTCAAAACTCATCCGTGGTGGAGACATATGTCACCAAACACAAGGACTTCCTATGATCCCAATTCCCAGAGAAGAATGAAGCTTGGTTTATGCGTCAACACATGGACACTTTCAGTGATTGGTTACAAAAAGAATGTCAGCGTAATGACTAGATTGATGAGCAACTATATTTGTTGGCTAGGCAACCATCATGGCACATCCTCACGTACAAAGGGTATGAGATAAATGGAAATACATTTTACACCCTAGGCCAAGATAAAAGAAGCACGAACCAAAATAGTGGGGTTCGCGTAGACGTCATAGACCCAAATGGAAATAGACAAACATATTATGACCGTATAGAGGAGATTTGGGAACTAGACTACGCACCTAATTTTAAAGTCCCTTTGTTCCGGTGTCAATGGGTGAAGGTTACCGGAGGCGGGGTGACAGTTGACAAAGACTATGGAATGACAACAGTGGACCTCAACAATGTTGATTACAAAGATGAACCATTCGTCCTTGCTGCTGATGTGAATTAGGTGTTCTATGTGAAAGACAAGTCTACAAAACAGAAGAGAGGGAAAAATGACAATAAATCAACAAATGAGCCAAAACGCCATATAGTTCTCTCAGGGAAAAGAAACATTATGGGAATTGAGGACAAGTCAGATATTTCACAAGATTATGAAACGGATGACCGAATCACGCCTTTCAATGTGACCAAAGATCCGAGCATACTGATAAATGCTGAGGACACTCCATGGTTATGTCAAGATCATGACCAAGGAACATACGTCAAAAAGAAGATCACTATTATGCCCGCCTAATAAATAGATTGCATTAGAGTATGTGTATGTGACAATTGTAACTTAAGATGTTTATATTAGTTTTTCTTATTTTATATCATTTCAAATAATGAAATGACTTGTGGAAAATGACATTTAAGTTTGCTATTATAAGAGATGCTATCAAGATCTACATTTGATATATTGTCCATTTTTCCATTTGGATAAATTTGAGCCAATCCTAAGCACATTTGTTCAAAATCCAAGACGGGTTTTGGTCAAACTTGGTCAAATGACAAACTAAATTACTTAAAATGAAAAAATCGAATACCAAGTTGTTCAATATCATCAAGATCTAAACTTTTTATATAGACAAATTTTCCATTTGATAAAGTTTAAGTTCACAATACCCACCAAATCTTGAATCTCACACAAACTATATGAAACTATATGTGTCAATTGTGGATTTTCAACTACACCTTCCCAACACTTTGTCAAATGCAAAAATGGTCTATATATTAAATGTAGATTTTGACGAGTGGAACAATATTGGTATTCATGACTTTTCCATTCGAGACCATCTAGGGTTCCGAAAACCGATGCGTGGCTATGAATTCTTTCAAAATTCAAAATTGAGTGGTCCAAACTTTTCCAAACGAAAAGTTGACCATTAGACCAAATGTAGAACTTGATGAGTGTAAAAAATTTTGTATTCATTACTTTTCCATTTGGGACCATCTAGGGTTCGGTCAAAGTGTGTGTTTCTAAAAACCAATGCTTTGACTTTGGTCAAACTTGGTCAAATGACTCATTTGATGACTTGAAATGAAAAAAATTTGAATACAAAGTTGGTAGAGATCATCGAGATCTACATTTGATATATTTTCTATTTTTCCATTTGGATAAATTTGAGCCAATCCTAAGCACATTAGTTCAAAATGCAAGACAGGTTTTGGTCAAACTTGGTCAAATGACAAACTAAATTACTAAAAATGAAAAAAAATTGAATACCAAGTTGTTAGATATCATCAAGATCTAAACTTTTTATATAGACAATTTTTCCATTTGAGAAAGTTTAAGTTCACAATACCCACCAAATCTTGAATCTCACACAAACTATATGAAACTATATGTGTCAATTGTGGATTTTCAACTACACCTTCCCAACACTTTGTCAAATGCAAAAATGGTCTATATATTAAATGTAGATTTTGATGAGTGGAACAATATTGGTATTCATGACTTTTCCATTCGAGACCATCTAGGGTTCTGAAAACCGATGCGTGGCTATGAATTCTTTCAAAATTCAAAATTGAGTGGTTCAAACTTTTCCAAAAGAAAAGTTGACCATTAGACCAAATGTAGAACTTGATGAGTGTAACAAACTTTGTATTCATTACTTTTCTATTTGGGACCATCTAGAGTTCGGTCAAAGTGTGTGTTTCTAAAAGCCAATGCTTTGACTTTGGTCAAACTTGGTCAAATGACCCATTTGATGACTTGAAATGAAAAAAAATTGAATACAAAGTTGGTAGAGATCATCAAGATCTACATTTGACATATTGTCCATTTTTCCATTTGGATAAATTTGAGCCAATCCTAAGCACATTTGTTTGAAATCCTTGACGGGTTTTGGTCAAACTTGGTCAAATGACAAACTAAATTAGACAAAAAGAAATGGAACTATTATTTTTTTAACAAATTAATATAAATTCTTTTATTTACTATGCAATTAACAAAATCAATCTAATTATTGTAAGCATAAATAAATAAGAAATAGAAAAGAAATCTTTAAAAAACAATCTGTTGTGTAATAGTGAATAACACGTATATCACAATTTTGGAGATAAATAATGATAAATGAACAAAATTTATGTTTAAATAATGCACAAACAAATTTTCTATCAAAAACACCTACTTTAAGATATTAAAATTAAATAATATATTTTTGCATTAACAAAATACTAATTATTTTCATATTTAAGTTTGCTATTATAAGAGATGCAAAGATTTTATGTTTTCAAATTTATTATGTAAGCAATTAGATAAAAAGAAATGGAACTATTATTTTTTAACAAATTAATACCTATTATTCTATTTACTATGCAATTAACAAAATTAATCTAATTATTGTAAGCATAAATAAATAAGAAACGACAAAAATACATTTAGTCCCGGTTCCAGCCACGAACCAGGACAAAAGATTGCCTTTAGTCTCGGTTTGTGGCTGAAACCGGGACTAAAGGGTGGACCTTTAGTCCCGGTGTCAGCCACAAACCGAGACTAAAGGCAATCTTTTGTCTGGGTTCGGGGCGGGAACCGGGATAAAAGGTATTTTGGCGGTTCCCAAATTAATTAAGGCCTACACAAAAATAGAAAAAAATTTTGGGAAAATGCGGAGAGAAAAAAAAAAAAAAGGGGGGTATTATTTTTGAAAAAAAAAAAAAAAAGC